>NC_080042.1:38727075-38850165 GCF_012489685.1 Lotus japonicus
CCTAATTTTAGTCCCTTAAACTCTGGGAAAAATTTTGGAACATTTCGGGACTGCATATTTGTTCGAGTTATGTTCCTGTCGAGCAGTTATGCGTATCAATTGGGCGAAACGTTCATAAAACATAATTCCTACGCGCGAATTCGAAGAAACTTGGGCACAGTCCCTAATTTTAGTCCCTTAAACTGTGGAAAAATTTTTGGAACATTTCGGGACTGCACATTTGTTCGAGTTATGTTCCCGTCGAGCAGCTCTACGAACAATTTGGTCGAAACGTTCATAAAACAAAATTCCTGCGCGTGAATTCGACGAAGCTGGGGCCCAGTCCCTAATTTTAGTCCCTTAAACTGTGGACAAAAATTTGGAACATTTCAGGACCGCACGTTTGTTCGAGTTATGTTCCCGTCGAGCAGCTCTACGAGCAATTTGGGGCGAAACGTTCATAAATCATAATTCCTACGCGGGAATTCGAAGAAACTGGGGCACAGTCCCTAATTTTAGTCCCTTAAACTGTGGAAAATTTTTTGGAACATTTCGGGACTGCACATTTGTTCGAGTTATGTTCCCGTCGAGCAGCTCTACGAACAATTTGGGCGAAACGTTCAAAAAACAAAAATTTGGAACGTTTTAGGACTGCACATTTGTTCGAGTTATGTTCCTGTCGAGTAGCTCTACAATTAATTTGTGCGAAACGTTCATAAAACAAAATTCCTGCGCGCGAATTCGACGAAACTGGGGCACAGTCCCTTATTTTAGTCCCTTAAACTGTGGACAAAAATTTGGAACATTTCAGGAAAGCACGTTTGTTCGAGTTATGTTCCCGTCGAACAGCTCTACGAACAATTTGGGCGAAACGTTCATAAAACAAAATTCCTGCGCGCGAATTCGACGAAACTCGGGCACGGTCCCTAATTTTAGTCCCTTAAACTCTGGGAAAAATTTTGGAACATTTCGGGACTGCATATTTGTTCGAGTTATGTTCCTGTCGAGCAGTTATGCGTATCAATTGGGCGAAACGTTCATAAAACATAATTCCTACGCGCGAATTCGAAGAAACTGGGGCACAGTCCCTAATTTTAGTCCCTTAAACTGTGGAAAATTTTTTGGAACATTTCGGGACTGCACATTTGTTCGAGTTATGTTCCCGTCGAGCAGCTCTACGAACAATTTGGGCGAAACGTTCAAAAAACAAAAATTTGGAACGTTTTAGGACTGCACATTTGTTCGAGTTATGTTCCTGTCGAGTAGCTCTACGATTAATTTGTGCGAAACGTTCATAAAACAAAATTCCTGCGCGCGAATTCGACGAAACTGGGGCACAGTCCCTTATTTTAGTCCCTTAAACTGTGGACAAAAATTTGGAACATTTCAGGAATGCACGTTTGTTCGAGTTATGTTCCCGTCGAGCAGCTCTACGAACAATTTGGGCGAAACGTTCATAAAACAAAATTCCTGCGCGTGAATTCGACGAAACTGGGGCTCTGTCCCTAATTTTAGTCCCTTAAACTCTGGAAAAAATTTTGGAACATTTCGGGACTGCATATTTGTTCGAGTTATGTTCCTGTCGAGCAGTTATGCGTATCATTTGGGCGAAACGTTCATAAAACATAATTCCTACGCGCGAATTCGAAGAAACTGGGGCACAGTCCCTAATTTTAGTCCCTTAAACTGTGGAAAATTTTTTGGAACATTTCGGGACTGCACATTTGTTCGAGTTATGTTCCGTCGAGCAGCTCTACGAACAATTTGGGCGAAACGTTCAAAAAACAAAAATTTGGAACGTTTTAGGACTGCACATTTGTTCGAGTTATGTTCCTGTCGAGTAGCTCTACGATTAATTTGTGCGAAACGTTCATAAAACAAAATTACTGCGCGCGAATTCGACGAAACTGGGGCACAGTCCCTTATTTTAGTCCCTTAAACTGTGGACAAAAATTTGGAACATTTCAGGAAAGCACGTTTGTTCGAGTTATGTTCCCGTCGAACAGCTCTACGAACAATTTGGGCGAAACGTTCATAAAACAAAATTCCTGCGCGCGAATTCGACGAAACTCGGGCACGGTCCCTAATTTTAGTCCCTTAAACTCTGGGAAAAATTTTGGAACATTTCGGGACTGCATATTTGTTCGAGTTATGTTCCTGTCGAGCAGTTATGCGTATCAATTGGGCGAAACGTTCATAAAACATAATTCCTACGCGCGAATTCGAAGAAACTGGGGCACAGTCCCTAATTTTAGTCCCTTAAACTGTGGAAAATTTTTTGGAACATTTCGGGACTGCACATTTGTTCGAGTTATGTTCCCGTCGAGCAGCTCTACGAACAATTTGGGCGAAACGTTCAAAAAACAAAAATTTGGAACGTTTTAGGACTGCACATTTGTTCGAGTTATGTTCCTGTCGAGTAGCTCTACGATTAATTTGTGCGAAACGTTCATAAAACAAAATTCCTGCGCGCGAATTCGACGAAACTGGGGCACAGTCCCTTATTTTAGTCCCTTAAACTGTGGACAAAAATTTGGAACATTTCAGGAATGCACGTTTGTTCGAGTTATGTTCCCGTCGAGCAGCTCTACGAACAATTTGGGCGAAACGTTCATAAAACAAAATTCCTGCGCGTGAATTCGACGAAACTGGGGCTCTGTCCCTAATTTTAGTCCCTTAAACTCTGGAAAAAATTTTGGAACATTTCGGGACTGCATATTTGTTCGAGTTATGTTCCTGTCGAGCAGTTATGCGTATCATTTGGGCGAAACGTTCATAAAACATAATTCCTACGCGCGAATTCGAAGAAACTGGGGCACAGTCCCTAATTTTAGTCCCTTAAACTGTGGAAAATTTTTTGGAACATTTCGGGACTGCACATTTGTTCGAGTTATGTTCCCGTCGAGCAGCTCTACGAACAATTTGGGCGAAACGTTCAAAAAACAAAAATTTGGAACGTTTTAGGACTGCACATTTGTTCGAGTTATGTTCCTGTCGAGTAGCTCTACGATTAATTTGTGCGAAACGTTCATAAAACAAAATTACTGCGCGCGAATTCGACGAAACTGGGGCACAGTCCCTTATTTTAGTCCCTTAAACTGTGGACAAAAATTTGGAACATTTCAGGAAAGCACGTTTGTTCGAGTTATGTTCCCGTCGAACAGCTCTACGAACAATTTGGGCGAAACGTTCATAAAACAAAATTCCTGCGCGCGAATTCGACGAAACTCGGGCACGGTCCCTAATTTTAGTCCCTTAAACTCTGGGAAAAATTTTGGAACATTTCGGGACTGCATATTTGTTCGAGTTATGTTCCTGTCGAGCAGTTATGCGTATCAATTGGGCGAAACGTTCATAAAACATAATTCCTACGCGCGAATTCGAAGAAACTGGGGCACAGTCCCTAATTTTAGTCCCTTAAACTGTGGAAAAATTTTTGGAACATTTCGGGACTGCACATTTGTTCGAGTTATGTTCCCGTCGAGCAGCTCTACGAACAATTTGGTCGAAACGTTCATAAAACAAAATTCCTGCGCGTGAATTCGACGAAGCTGGGGCCCAGTCCCTAATTTTAGTACCTTAAACTGTGGACAAAAATTTGGAACATTTCAGGACCGCACGTTTGTTCGAGTTATGTTCCCGTCGAGCAGCTCTACGAGCAATTTGGGCGAAACGTTCATAAATCATAATTCCTACGCGGGAATTCGAAGAAACTGGGGCACAGTCCCTAATTTTAGTCCCTTAAACTGTGGAAAATTTTTTGGAACATTTCGGGACTGCACATTTGTTCGAGTTATGTTCCCGTCGAGCAGCTCTACGAACAATTTGGGCGAAACGTTCAAAAAACAAAAATTTGGAACGTTTTAGGACTGCACATTTGTTCGAGTTATGTTCCTGTCGAGTAGCTCTACGATTAATTTGTGCGAAACGTTCATAAAACAAAATTCCTGCGCGCGAATTCGACGAAACTGGGGCACAGTCCCTTATTTTAGTCCCTTAAACTGTGGACAAAAATTTGGAACATTTCAGGAATGCACGTTTGTTCGAGTTATGTTCCCGTCGAACAGCTCTACGAACAATTTGGACGAAACGTTCAAAAAACAAAAATTTGGAACATTTCAGGACTGCACGTTTGTTCGAGTTATGTTCCCGTCGAGCAGCTCTACGAGCAATTTGGGCGAAACGTTCATAAATCATAATTCCTACGCGGGAATTCGAAGAAACTGGGGCACAGTCCCTAATTTTAGTCCCTTAAACTGTGGAAAATTTTTTGGAACATTTCGGGACTGCACATTTGTTCGAGTTATGTTCCCGTCGAGCAGCTCTACGAACAATTTGGGCGAAACGTTCAAAAAACAAAAATTTGGAACGTTTTAGGACTGCACATTTGTTCGAGTTATGTTCCTGTCGAGTAGCTCTACGATTAATTTGTGCGAAACGTTCATAAAACAAAATTCCTGCGCGCGAATTCGACGAAACTGGGGCACAGTCCCTTATTTTAGTCCCTTAAACTGTGGACAAAAATTTGGAACATTTCAGGAAAGCACGTTTGTTCGAGTTATGTTCCCATCGAACAGCTCTACGAACAATTTGGGCGAAACGTTCATAAAACAAAATTCCTGCGCGCGAATTCGACGAAACTCGGGCACGGTCCCTAATTTTAGTCCCTTAAACTCTGGGAAAAATTTTGGAACATTTCGGGACTGCATATTTGTTCGAGTTATGTTCCTGTCGAGCAGTTATGCGTATCAATTGGGCGAAACGTTCATAAAACACAATTCCTACGCGCGAATTCGAAGAAACTGGGGCACAGTCCCTAATTTTAGTCCCTTAAACTGTGGAAAAATTTTTGGAACATTTCGGGACTGCACATTTGTTCGAGTTATGTTCCCGTCGAGCAGCTCTACGAACAATTTGGTCGAAACGTTCATAAAACAAAATTCCTGCACGTGAATTCGACGAAGCTGGGGCCCAGTCCCTAATTTTAGTCCCTTAAACTGTGGACAAAAATTTGGAACATTTCAGGACCGCACGTTTGTTCGAGTTATGTTCCCGTCGAGCAGCTCTACGAGCAATTTGGGCGAAACGTTCATAAATCATAATTCCTACGCGGGAATTCGAAGAAACTGGGGCACAGTCCCTTATTTTAGTCCCTTAAACTGTGGAAAATTTTTTGGAACATTTCGGGACTGCACATTTGTTCGAGTTATGTTCCCGTCGAGCAGCTCTACGAACAATTTGGGCGAAACGTTCAAAAAACAAAAATTTGGAACGTTTTAGGACTGCACATTTGTTCGAGTTATGTTCCTGTCGAGTAGCTCTACGATTAATTTGTGCGAAACGTTCATAAAACAAAATTCCTGCGCGCGAATTCGACGAAACTGGGGCACAGTCCCTTATTTTAGTCCCTTAAACTGTAGACAAAAATTTGGAACATTTCAGGAATGCACGTTTGCTCGAGTTATGTTCCCGTCGAACAGCTCTACGAACAATTTGGACGAAACGTTCAAAAAACAAAAATTTGGAACATTTCAGGACTGCACGTTTGTTCGAGTTATGTTCGAGTCGAGCAGCTCTTCGTATCATTTGCGTGAAATGTTGATAAAACAAAATTCCTGCGCGCGAATTTGACGAAACCGGGTCACAGTCCCTAATTTTAGTCCCTTAAACTGTGGAAAAAATTTGGAACATTTCAGGACTACACGTTTGTTCGAGTTATGTTCCCGTCGCGCAGCTCTACGATTAATTTGTGCGAAACGTTCATAAAACAAAATTCCTGCGCGCGAATTCGATGAAACTGGGGCACAGTCCCTAATTTTAGTCCCTTAAACAGTGGAAAATTTTTTGGAACATTTAGGGACTGCACATTTATTCGACTTATGTTCCCGTCGAGCAGCTCTACGAACAATTTGGGCGAAACGTTCAAAAAACAAAAATTTGGAATATTTCAGGACTGCACGTTTGTTCGAGTTATGTTCGAGTCGAGTAGCTCGTCGTATCATTTGCGTGAAATGTTGATAAAACAAAATTCCTGCGCGCGAATTCGACGAAACCGGGTCACAGTCCCTAATTTTAGTCCCTTAAACTGTGGAAAAAATTTGGAACATTTCAGGACTGCACGTTTGTTCGAGTTATGTTCCCGTCGCGCAGCTCTACGATTAATTTGTGCGAAACGTTCATAAAACAAAATTCCTGCGCGCGAATTCGATGAAACTGGGGCACAGTCCCTAATTTTAGTCCCTTAAACTGTGGATAAATTTTTGGAACATTTCGGGACTGCACATTTGTTCGAGTTATGTTCCCGTCGAGCAGCACTACGAACAATTTGGTCGAAACGTTCATAAAACAAAATTCCTGCGCGCGAATGCGACGAAGCTGGGGCACTGTCCCAAATTTTAGTCCCTTAAACTGTGGACAAAAATTTGGAACATTTCAGGAACGCACGTTTGTTCGCGTTATGTTCCCGTCGAGCAGCTCTACGAGCAATTTGGGCGAAACGTTCATAAAACAAAATTCCTACGCGCGAATTCGACGAAACTGGGGCACAGTCCCTAATTTTAGTCCCTTAAACTGGGGAAATTTTTTGGAACATTTCGGGACTGCACATTTGTTCGAGTTATGGTCCCGTCGAGCAGCTCTACGAACTATTTGGGCGAAACGTTCATAAAACAAAATTCCTGCGCGCGAATTCGACGAAGCTGGGGCACAGTCCCTAAATTTGGTCCCTTAAACTGCGGAAAATTTTTTGGAACATTTCGGGACTGCACATTTGTTCGAGTTATGTTCCCGTCGAGCAGCTCTACGAACAATTTGGGCGAAACGTTCAAAAAACAAAATTCCTACACGCGAATTCGAAGAAACTGGGGTACAGTCCCTAATTTTAGTCCCTTAAACTGTAGAAAATTTTTTGGAACATTTCGGCACTGCACATTTGTTCGAGTTATGTTCCCGTAGAGCAGCTCTAAGAACCATTTGGGCGAAACGTTCATAAAACAAAATTTCAGCGCGCGAATTCGAAGAAACTGGGGCACAGTCCCTAATTTTAGTCCCTTAAACTGTGGAAAATTTTTTGGAACATTTCGGGACTGCACATTTGTTCGAGTTATGTTCCCAACGAGCAGCTCTCCGAACAATTTAGGTGAAACGTTCATAAAACAAAATTACTGCGCGCGAATTCGACGAAACTGGGGCAGAGTCGCTAATTTTAGTCCCTTAAACTCTGGAAAAATTTTTGGAACATTTCGGGACTGCATATTTGTTCGAGTTATGTTCCTGTCGAGTAGTTCTGCGTATCATTTGGGCGAAACGTTCATAAAAAATAATTCCTGCACGCGAATTCGACGAAACTGGGGAACAGTCCCTAATTTTAGTCCCTTAAACTGTGGACAAAAATTTGGAACATTTTAGGACTGCACTTTTGTTCGAGTTATGTTCGAGTCGAGCAGCTCTTCGTTTCATTTGCGCGAAACGTTGATAAAACAAAATTCCTCTGTGCGAATTCGACGAAACCGGGGCACAGTCCGTAATTTTAGTCCCTTAAACTGTGGAAAAAATTTGGAACATTTCAGGACTGCACGTTTGTTCGAGTTATGTTCCTGTCGCGTAGCTCTACGAACAATTTGGGCGAAACGTTCATAAAACAAAATTCCTGTGCGCGAATTCGACGAAACTGGGGCACAGTCCCTAATTTTAGTCCCTTAAACTCTGGAAAAAACTTTGGAACATTTCGGGACTGCATATTTGTTCGAGTTATGTTCCTGTAGAGCAGTTATGCGTATCATTTGGGCGAAACGTTCATAACACATAATTACTGCGCGCGAATTCGACAAAACTAGGGATCAGTCCCTAATTTTAGTCCCTTAAACTGTGGACAAAAATTTGGAACATTTCAAGACTGCACGTTTGTTCGAGTTATGTTCGAGTCGAGCAGCTCTTCGTTTCATTTGCGCGAAATGTTGATAAAACAAAATTCCTACGCGCGAATTCGACGAAACCGGGTCACAGTCACTAATTTTAGTCCCTTAAACTGTGGAAAAAATTTGGACCATTTCAGGACTGCATGTTTGTTCGAGTTATGTTCCCGTCGCGCAGCTCTACGATTAATTTGTGCGAAACGTTCATAAAACAAAATTCTTGCGCGCGAATTCGATGAAACTGGGGCACAGTCCCTAATTTTAGTCCCTTAAACAGTGGAAAAAATTTGAAACACTTCAGAACATCACATTTGTTCGAGTTATGTTCCCGTCGAGCAGCTCTACGAATAATTTGGGCGAAACGTTTATAAAACATAATTCCTGCGCGCGAATTCGACGAAACTGGGGCACAGTCCCTAATTTTAGTCCCTTAAACTGGGGAAATTTTTTGGAACATTTCGGGACTGCACATTTGTTCGAGTTATGGTCCCGTCGAGCAGCTCTACGAACTATTTGGGCGAAACGTTCATAAAACAAAATTCCTGCGCGCGAATTCGACGAAGCTGGGGCACAGTCCCTAAATTTGGTCCCTTAAACTGCGGAAAATTTTTTGGAACATTTCGGGACTGCACATTTGTTCGAGTTATGTTCCCGTCGAGCAGCTCTACGAACAATTTGGGCGAAACGTTCAAAAAACAAAATTCCTACACGCGAATTCGAAGAAACTGGGGTACAGTCCCTAATTTTAGTCCCTTAAACTGTAGAAAATTTTTTGGAACATTTCGGCACTGCACATTTGTTCGAGTTATGTTCCCGTAGAGCAGCTCTAAGAACCATTTGGGCGAAACGTTCATAAAACAAAATTTCAGCGCGCGAATTCGAAGAAACTGGGGCACAGTCCCTAATTTTAGTCCCTTAAACTGTGGAAAATTTTTTGGAACATTTCGGGACTGCACATTTGTTCGAGTTATGTTCCCAACGAGCAGCTCTCCGAACAATTTAGGTGAAACGTTCATAAAACAAAATTACTGCGCGCGAATTCGACGAAACTGGGGCAGAGTCGCTAATTTTAGTCCCTTAAACTCTGGAAAAATTTTTGGAACATTTCGGGACTGCATATTTGTTCGAGTTATGTTCCTGTCGAGTAGTTCTGCGTATCATTTGGGCGAAACGTTCATAAAAAATAATTCCTGCACGCGAATTCGACGAAACTGGGGAACAGTCCCTAATTTTAGTCCCTTAAACTGTGGACAAAAATTTGGAACATTTTAGGACTGCACTTTTGTTCGAGTTATGTTCGAGTCGAGCAGCTCTTCGTTTCATTTGCGCGAAACGTTGATAAAACAAAATTCCTCTGTGCGAATTCGACGAAACCGGGGCACAGTCCGTAATTTTAGTCCCTTAAACTGTGGAAAAAATTTGGAACATTTCAGGACTGCACGTTTGTTCGAGTTATGTTCCTGTCGCGTAGCTCTACGAACAATTTGGGCGAAACGTTCATAAAACAAAATTCCTGTGCGCGAATTCGACGAAACTGGGGCACAGTCCCTAATTTTAGTCCCTTAAACTCTGGAAAAAACTTTGGAACATTTCGGGACTGCATATTTGTTCGAGTTATGTTCCTGTAGAGCAGTTATGCGTATCATTTGGGCGAAACGTTCATAACACATAATTACTGCGCGCGAATTCGACAAAACTAGGGATCAGTCCCTAATTTTAGTCCCTTAAACTGTGGACAAAAATTTGGAACATTTCAAGACTGCACGTTTGTTCGAGTTATGTTCGAGTCGAGCAGCTCTTCGTTTCATTTGCGCGAAATGTTGATAAAACAAAATTCCTACGCGCGAATTCGACGAAACCGGGTCACAGTCACTAATTTTAGTCCCTTAAACTGTGGAAAAAATTTGGACCATTTCAGGACTGCATGTTTGTTCGAGTTATGTTCCCGTCGCGCAGCTCTACGATTAATTTGTGCGAAACGTTCATAAAACAAAATTCTTGCGCGCGAATTCGATGAAACTGGGGCACAGTCCCTAATTTTAGTCCCTTAAACAGTGGAAAAAATTTGAAACACTTCAGAACATCACATTTGTTCGAGTTATGTTCCCGTCGAGCAGCTCTACGAATAATTTGGGCGAAACGTTCATAAAACAAAATTCCTGCGCGCGAATTCGATGAAACTGGGGCACAGTCCCTAATTTTAGTCCCTTAAACAGTGGAAAATTTTTTGGAACATTTAGGGACTGCACATTTATTCGACTTATGTTCCCGTCGAGCAGCTCTACGAACAATTTGGGCGAAACGTTCAAAAAACAAAAATTTGGAATATTTCAGGACTGCACGTTTGTTCGAGTTATGTTCGAGTCGAGTAGCTCGTCGTATCATTTGCGTGAAATGTTGATAAAACAAAATTCCTGCGCGCGAATTCGACGAAACCGGGTCACAGTCCCTAATTTTAGTCCCTTAAACTGTGGAAAAAATTTGGAACATTTCAGGACTGCACGTTTGTTCGAGTTATGTTCCCGTCGCGCAGCTCTACGATTAATTTGTGCGAAACGTTCATAAAACAAAATTCCTGCGCGCGAATTCGATGAAACTGGGGCACAGTCCCTAATTTTAGTCCCTTAAACTGTGGATAAATTTTTGGAACATTTCGGGACTGCACATTTGTTCGAGTTATGTTCCCGTCGAGCAGCACTACGAACAATTTGGTCGAAACGTTCATAAAACAAAATTCCTGCGCGCGAATGCGACGAAGCTGGGGCACTGTCCCAAATTTTAGTCCCTTAAACTGTGGACAAAAATTTGGAACATTTCAGGAACGCACGTTTGTTCGCGTTATGTTCCCGTCGAGCAGCTCTACGAGCAATTTGGGCGAAACGTTCATAAAACAAAATTCCTACGCGCGAATTCGACGAAACTGGGGCACAGTCCCTAATTTTAGTCCCTTAAACTGGGGAAATTTTTTGGAACATTTCGGGACTGCACATTTGTTCGAGTTATGGTCCCGTCGAGCAGCTCTACGAACTATTTGGGCGAAACGTTCATAAAACAAAATTCCTGCGCGCGAATTCGACGAAGCTGGGGCACAGTCCCTAAATTTGGTCCCTTAAACTGCGGAAAATTTTTTGGAACATTTCGGGACTGCACATTTGTTCGAGTTATGTTCCCGTCGAGCAGCTCTACGAACAATTTGGGCGAAACGTTCAAAAAACAAAATTCCTACACGCGAATTCGAAGAAACTGGGGTACAGTCCCTAATTTTAGTCCCTTAAACTGTAGAAAATTTTTTGGAACATTTCGGCACTGCACATTTGTTCGAGTTATGTTCCCGTAGAGCAGCTCTAAGAACCATTTGGGCGAAACGTTCATAAAACAAAATTTCAGCGCGCGAATTCGAAGAAACTGGGGCACAGTCCCTAATTTTAGTCCCTTAAACTGTGGAAAATTTTTTGGAACATTTCGGGACTGCACATTTGTTCGAGTTATGTTCCCAACGAGCAGCTCTCCGAACAATTTAGGTGAAACGTTCATAAAACAAAATTACTGCGCGCGAATTCGACGAAACTGGGGCAGAGTCGCTAATTTTAGTCCCTTAAACTCTGGAAAAATTTTTGGAACATTTCGGGACTGCATATTTGTTCGAGTTATGTTCCTGTCGAGTAGTTCTGCGTATCATTTGGGCGAAACGTTCATAAAAAATAATTCCTGCACGCGAATTCGACGAAACTGGGGAACAGTCCCTAATTTTAGTCCCTTAAACTGTGGACAAAAATTTGGAACATTTTAGGACTGCACTTTTGTTCGAGTTATGTTCGAGTCGAGCAGCTCTTCGTTTCATTTGCGCGAAACGTTGATAAAACAAAATTCCTCTGTGCGAATTCGACGAAACCGGGGCACAGTCCGTAATTTTAGTCCCTTAAACTGTGGAAAAAATTTGGAACATTTCAGGACTGCACGTTTGTTCGAGTTATGTTCCTGTCGCGTAGCTCTACGAACAATTTGGGCGAAACGTTCATAAAACAAAATTCCTGTGCGCGAATTCGACGAAACTGGGGCACAGTCCCTAATTTTAGTCCCTTAAACTCTGGAAAAAACTTTGGAACATTTCGGGACTGCATATTTGTTCGAGTTATGTTCCTGTAGAGCAGTTATGCGTATCATTTGGGCGAAACGTTCATAACACATAATTACTGCGCGCGAATTCGACAAAACTAGGGATCAGTCCCTAATTTTAGTCCCTTAAACTGTGGACAAAAATTTGGAACATTTCAAGACTGCACGTTTGTTCGAGTTATGTTCGAGTCGAGCAGCTCTTCGTTTCATTTGCGCGAAATGTTGATAAAACAAAATTCCTACGCGCGAATTCGACGAAACCGGGTCACAGTCACTAATTTTAGTCCCTTAAACTGTGGAAAAAATTTGGACCATTTCAGGACTGCATGTTTGTTCGAGTTATGTTCCCGTCGCGCAGCTCTACGATTAATTTGTGCGAAACGTTCATAAAACAAAATTCTTGCGCGCGAATTCGATGAAACTGGGGCACAGTCCCTAATTTTAGTCCCTTAAACAGTGGAAAAAATTTGAAACACTTCAGAACATCACATTTGTTCGAGTTATGTTCCCGTCGAGCAGCTCTACGAATAATTTGGGCGAAACGTTTATAAAACATAATTCCTGCGCGCGAATTCGAAGAAACTGGGCACAATCCCTAATTTTAGTCCCTTAAACTGTGGAAAATATTTTAGAACAATTCGGGACTGCACATTTGTTCGAGTTATGTTCCCGTCGAGCAGCTCTACGAACAATTTGGTCGAAACGTTCATAAAACAAAATTCCTGCGCGCGAATTCGACGAAACTGGGGCACAGTCCCTTATTTTAGTCCCTTAAACTGTGGACAAAAATTTGGAACATTTCAGGAATGCACGTTTGTTCGAGTTATGTTCCCGTCGAGCAGCTCTACGAACAATTTGGGCGAAACGTTCATAAAACAAAATTCCTGCGCGTGAATTCGACGAAACTGGGGCTCAGTCCCTAATTTTAGTCCCTTAAACTCTGGAAAAAATTTTGGAACATTTCGGGACTGCACATTTGTTCGAGTTATGTTCCCGTCGAGCAGCTCTATGAACAATTTGGTCGAAACGTTCATAAAACAAAATTCCTGCGCGCGAATTCGACGAAACTGGGGCACAGTCCCTTATTTTAGTCCCTTAAACTGTGGACAAAAATTTGGAACATTTCAGGAATGCACGTTTGTTCGAGTTATGTTCCCGTCGAGCAGCTCTACGAACAATTTGGGCGAAACGTTCATAAAACAAAATTCCTGCGCGTGAATTCGACGAAACTGGGGCTCAGTCCCTAATTTTAGTCCCTTAAACTCTGGAAAAAATTTTGGAACATTTCGGGACTGCACATTTGTTCGAGTTATGTTCCCGTCGAGCAGCTCTATGAACAATTTGGTCGAAACGTTCATAAAACAAAATTCCTGCGCGCGAATGCGACGAAGCTGGGGCACAGTCCCTATTTTTAGTCCCTTAAACTGTGGACAAAAATTTGGAACATTTCAGGACTGCACGTTTGTTCGAGTTATGTTCGAGTCGAGTAGCTCTTCGTATCATTTGCGTGAAATGTTGATAAAACAAAATTCCTGCGCGCGAATTCGACGAAACCGGGTCACAGTCCCTAATTTTAGTCCCTTAAACTGTGGAAAAAATTTGGAACATTTCAGGACTGCACGTTTGTTCGAGTTATGTTCCCGTCGCGCAGCTCTACGATTAATTTGTGCGAAACGTTCAAAAAACAAAAATTTGGAACGTTTTAGGACTGCACATTTGTTCGAGTTATGTTCCTGTCGAGTAGCTCTACGATTAATTTGTGCGAAACGTTCATAAAACAAAATTCCTGCGCGCGAATTCGACGAAACTGGGGCACAGTCCCTTATTTTAGTCCCTTAAACTGTGGACAAAAATTTGGAACATTTCAGGAATGCACGTTTGTTCGAGTTATGTTCCCGTCGAGCAGCTCTTCGAGCAATTTGGGCGAAACATTCATAAAACAAAATTCCTATGCGCGAATTCGAAGAAACTGGGGCACAGTCTCTAATTTTAGTCCCTTAAACTGGGGAATTTTTTTTGGAACATTTCGGGATTGCACATTTGTTCGAGTTATGTTCCCGTCGAGCAACTCTACGAACAATTTGGGGGAAACGTTCAAAAAACAAAAATTTGGAACGTTTTAGGACTGCACATTTGTTCGAGTTATGTTCCCGTCGAGTAGCTCTACGATTAATTTGTGCGAAACGTTCATAAAACAAAATTCCTGCGCGCGAATTCGACGAAACTGGGGCACAGTCGATTATTTTAGTTCCTTAAACTGTGGACAAAAATTTGGAACATTTCAGGAATGCACGTTTGTTCGAGTTATGTTCCCGTCGAGCAGCTCTACGAACAATTTGGGCGAAACGTTCATAAAACAAAATTCCTGCGCGTGAATTCGACGAAACTGGGGCTCAGTCCCTAATTTTAGTCCCTTAAACTCTGGAAAAAATTTTGGAACATTTCGGGACTGCACATTTGTTCGAGTTATGTTCCCGTCGAGCAGCTCTATGAACAATTTGGTCGAAACGTTCATAAAACAAAATTCCTGCGCGCGAATGCGACGAAGCTGGGGCACAGTCCCTATTTTTAGTCCCTTAAACTGTGGACAAAAATTTGGAACATTTCAGGACCGCATGTTTGTTCGAGTTACGTTCCCGTGGAGCAGCTCTACGAGCAATTTGGGCGAAACGTTCATAAAAAAAAATTCCTACGCGCAAATTCGAAGAAACTGGGGCACAGTCCCTAATTTTAGTCCCTTAAACTGGGGAAAAATTTTTGGAACATTTCGGGACTGCACATTTGTTCGAGTTATGTTCCCGTCGAGCAGCTCTACGAACAATTTGGGCGAAACGTTCAAAAAACAAAAATTTGGAACGTTTTAGGACTGCACATTTGATCGAGTTATGTTCCTGTCGAGTAGCTCTACGATTAATTTGTGCGAAACGTTCATAAAACAAAATTCCTGCGCGCGAATTCGACGAAACTGGGGCACAGTCCCTTATTTTAGTCCCTTAAACTGTGGACAAAAATTTGGAACATTTCAGGAAAGCACGTTTGTTCGAGTTATGTTCCCGTCGAACAGCTCTACGAACAATTTGGGCGAAACGTTCATAAAACAAAATTCCTGCGCGCGAATTCGACGAAACTCGGGCACGGTCCCTAATTTTAGTCCCTTAAACTCTGGGAAAAATTTTGGAACATTTCGGGACTGCATATTTGTTCGAGTTATGTTCCTGTCGAGCAGTTATGCGTATCATTTGGGCGAAACGTTCATAAAACATAATTACTGCGCGCGAATTTGACGAAACTAGGGAACAGTCCCTAATTTTAGTCCCTTAAACTGTGGACAAAAATTTGGAACATTTCAGGAATGCACGTTTGTTCGAGTTATGTTCCCGTCGAGCAGCTCTACGAACAATTTGGGCGAAACGTTCATAAAACAAAATTCCTGCGCGTGAATTCGACGAAACTGGGGCTCAGTCCCTAATTTTAGTCCCTTAAACTCTGGAAAAAATTTTGGAACATTTCGGGACTGCACATTTGTTCGAGTTATGTTCCCGTCGAGCAGCTCTATGAACAATTTGGTCGAAACGTTCATAAAACAAAATTCCTGCGCGCGAATGCGACGAAGCTGGGGCACAGTCCCTATTTTTAGTCCCTTAAACTGTGGACAAAAATTTGGAACATTTCAGGACCGCATGTTTGTTCGAGTTACGTTCCCGTGGAGCAGCTCTACGAGCAATTTGGGCGAAACGTTCATAAAAAAAAATTCCTACGCGCAAATTCGAAGAAACTGGGGCACAGTCCCTAATTTTAGTCCCTTAAACTGGGGAAAATTTTTTGGAACATTTCGGGACTGCACATTTGTTCGAGTTATGTTCTCGTCGAGCAGCTCTACGAACAATTTGGGCGAAACGTTCAAAAAACAAAAATTTGGAACGTTTTAGGACTGCACATTTGATCGAGTTATGTTCCTGTCGAGTAGCTCTACGATTAATTTGTGCGAAACGTTCATAAAACAAAATTCCTGCGCGCGAATTCGACGAAACTGGGGCACAGTCCCTTATTTTAGTCCCTTAAACTGTGGACAAAAATTTGGAACATTTCAGGAAAGCACGTTTGTTCGAGTTATGTTCCCGTCGAACAGCTCTACGAACAATTTGGGCGAAACGTTCATAAAACAAAATTCCTGCGCGCGAATTCGACGAAACTCGGGCACGGTACCTAATTTTAGTCCCTTAAACTCTGGGATAAATTTTGGAACATTTCGGGACTGCATATTTGTTCGAGTTATGTTCCTGTCGAGCAGTTATGCGTATCAATTGGGCGAAACGTTCATAAAACATAATTCCTACGCGCGAATTCGACGAAACCGGGTCACAGTCCCTAATTTTAGTCCCTTAAACTGTGGAAAAATTTTTGGAACATTTCAGGAATGCACGTTTGTTCGAGTTATGTTCCCGTCGAGCAGCTCTACGAACAATTTGGGCGAAACGTTCATAAAACAAAATTCCTGCGCGTGAATTCGACGAAACTGGGGCTCAGTCCCTAATTTTAGTCCCTTAAACTCTGGAAAAAATTTTGGAACATTTCGGGACTGCACATTTGTTCGAGTTATGTTCCCGTCGAGCAGCTCTATGAACAATTTGGTCGAAACGTTCATAAAACAAAATTCCTGCGCGCGAATGCGACGAAGCTGGGGCACAGTCCCTATTTTTAGTCCCTTAAACTGTGGACAAAAATTTGGAACATTTCAGGACCGCATGTTTGTTCGAGTTACGTTCCCGTGGAGCAGCTCTACGAGCAATTTGGGCGAAACGTTCATAAAAAAAAATTCCTACGCGCAAATTCGAAGAAACTGGGGCACAGTCCCTAATTTTAGTCCCTTAAACTGGGGAAAAATTTTTGGAACATTTCGGGACTGCACATTTGTTCGAGTTATGTTCCCGTCGAGCAGCTCTACGAACAATTTGGGCGAAACGTTCAAAAAACAAAAATTTGGAACGTTTTAGGACTGCACATTTGATCGAGTTATGTTCCTGTCGAGTAGCTCTACGATTAATTTGTGCGAAACGTTCATAAAACAAAATTCCTGCGCGCTAATTCGACGAAACTGGGGCACAGTCCCTTATTTTAGTCCCTTAAACTGTGGACAAAAATTTGGAACATTTCAGGAAAGCACGTTTGTTCGAGTTATGTTCCCGTCGAACAGCTCTACGAACAATTTGGGCGAAACGTTCATAAAACAAAATTCCTGCGCGCGAATTCGACGAAACTCGGGCACGGTACCTAATTTTAGTCCCTTAAACTCTGGGAAAAATTTTGGAACATTTCGGGACTGCATATTTGTTCGAGTTATGTTCCTGTCGAGCAGTTATGCGTATCAATTGGGCGAAACGTTCATAAAACATAATTCCTACGCGCGAATTCGAAGAAACTGGGGCACAGTCCCTAATTTTAGTCCCTTAAACTGTGGAAAAATTTTTGGAACATTTCGGGACTGCACATTTGTTCGAGTTATGTTCCCGTCGAGCAGCTCTACGAACAATTTGGTCGAAACGTTCATAAAACAAAATTCCTACGCGCGAATTCGAAGAAACTGGGGCACAGTCCCTAATTTTAGTCCCTTAAACTGGGGAAATTTTTTGGAACATTTCGGGACTGCACATTTGTTCGAGTTATGGTCCCGTCGAGCAGCTCTACGAACTATTTGGGCGAAACGTTCATAAAACAAAATTCCTGTGCGCGAATTCGACGAAGCTGGGGCACAGTCCCTAAATTTAGTCCCTTAAACTGCGGAAAAAATTTTGGAACATTTCAGGACCGCACGTTTGTTCGAGTTATGTTCCCGTCGAGCAGCTCTACGAACAATTTGGGTGAAACGTTCATAAATCATAATTCCTACGCGGGAATTCGAAGAAACTGGGGCACAGTCCCTAATTTTAGTCCCTTAAACAGTGGAAAATTTTTTGGAACATTTAGGGACTGCACATTTGTTCGACTTATGTTCCCGTCGAGCAGCTCTACGAACAATTTGGGCGAAACGTTCAAAAAACAAAAATTTGGAACATTTCAGGACTGCACGTTTGTTCGAGTTATGTTCGAGTCGAGTAGCTCTTCGTATCATTTGCGTGAAATGTTGATAGAACAAAATTCCTGCGCGCGAATTCGACGAAACCGGGTCACAGTCCCTAATTTTAGTCCCTTAAACTGTGGAAAAAATTTGGAACATTTCAGGACTGCACGTTTGTTCGAGTTATGTTCCCGTCGCGCAGCTCTACGATTAATTTGTGCGAAACGTTCATAAAACAAAATTCCTGCGCGCGAATTCGATGAAACTGGGGCACAGTCCCTAATTTTAGTCCCTTAAACAGTGGAAAAAATTTGGAACACTTCAGGACTGCACATTTGTTCGAGTTATGTTCTCGTCGAGTAGCTCTACGAGCAAATTGGGCGAAACGTTCATAAAACAAAATTCCTACGCGCGAATTCGAAGAAACTGGGGCACAGTCCCTAATTTTAGTCCCTTAAACTGTGGATAAATTTTTGGAACTTTTCGGGACTGCACATTTGTTCGAGTTATGTTCCCGTCGAGCAGCACTACGAACAATTTGGTCGAAACGTTCATAAAACAAAATTCCTGCGCGCGAATGCGACGAAGCTGGGGCACAGTCCCTAATTTTAGTCCCTTAAACAGTGGAAAATTTTTTGGAACATTTAGGGACTGTACATTTGTTCGACTTATGTTCCCGTCGAGCAGCTCTACGAACAATTTGGGCGAAACGTTCAAAAAACAAAAATTTGGAACATTTCAGGACTGCACGTTTGTTCGAGTTATGTTCGAGTCGAGTAGCTCTTCGTATCATTTGCGCGAAACGTTGATAAAACAAAATTCCTCTGTGCGAATTCGACGAAACCGGGGCACAGTCCGTAATTTTAGTCCCTTAAACTGTGGAAAAAATTTGGAACATTTCAGGACTGCACGTTTGTTCGAGTTATGTTCCTGTCGCGTGGCTTTACGAACAATTTGGGCGAAACGTTCATAAAACAAAATTCCTGTGCGCGAATTCGACGAAACTGGGGCACAGTCCCTAATTTTAGTCCCTTAAACTCTGGAAAAAACTTTGGAACATTTCGGGACTGCATATTTGTTCGAGTTATGTTCCTGTCGGGCACTTCTGCGTATCATTTAGGCGAAACGTTCATAAAACATAATTCCTACGCGCGAATTCGAAGAAACTGGGGCACAGTCCCTAATTTTAGTCCCTTTAACTGTGGAAATTTTTTTGGAACATTTCGGGACTGCACATTTGTTCGAGTTATGTTCCCGTCGAGCAGCTCTACGAACAATTTGGGCGAAACGTTCAAAAAACAAAAATTTGGAACATTTTAGGACTGCACGTTTGTTCGAGTTATGTTCGAGTCGAGCAGCTCTTCGTATCATTTGCGTGAAATGTTGATAAAACAAAATTCCTGCGCGCGAATTTGACGAAACCGGGTCACAGTCCCTAATTTTAGTCCCTTAAACTGTGGAAAAAATTTGGAACATTTCACGACTGCACGTTTGTTCGAGTTATGTTCCCGTCGCGCAGCTCTACGATTAATTTGTGCGAAACGTTCATAAAACAAAATTCCTGCGCGCGAATTCGATGGAACTAGGGCACAGCCCCTAATTTTAGTCCCTTAAACAGTGGAAAATTTTTTGGAACATTTTGGGACTGCACATTTGTTCGAGTTATGTTCCCGTCGAGCAGCTCTACGAACAATTTGGGCGAAACGTTCAAAAAACAAAAATTTGGAACATTTCAGGACTGCACGTTTGTTCGAGTTATGTTCGAGTTGAGCAGCTCTTCGTATCATTTGCGTGAAATGTTGATAAAACATAATTCCTGCGCGCGAATTCGAAGAAACTGGGGCACAATCCCTAATTTTAGTCCCTTAAACTGTGGAAAATTTTTTAGAACAATTCGGGACTGCACATTTGTTCGAGTTATGTTCCCGTCGAGCAGCTCTACGAACAATTTGGTCGAAACGTTCATAAAACAAAATTCCTGCGCGCGAATTCGACGAAGCTGGGGCACAGTCCCTAATTTTAGTCCCTTAAACTGTGGACAAAAATTCGGAACATTTCTGGACCGCACGTTTGTTCGAGTTATGTTCCCGTCGAGCAGCTCTTCGAGCAATTTGGGCGAAACATTCATAAAACAAAATTCCTATGCGCGAATTCGAAGAAACTGGGGCACAGTCTCTAATTTTAGTCCCTTAAACTGGGGAATTTTTTTTGGAACATTTCGGGATTGCACATTTGTTCGAGTTATGTTCCCGTCGAGCAGCTCTACGAACAATTTGGGGGAAACGTTCAAAAAACAAAAATTTGGAACGTTTTAGGACTGCACATTTGTTCGAGTTATGTTCCCGTCGAGTAGCTCTACGATTAATTTGTGCGAAACGTTTATAAAACAAAATTCCTGCGCGCGAATTCGACAAAACTGGGGCACAGTCCCTTATTTTAGTCCCTTAAACTGTGGACAAAAATTTGGAACATTTCATGAATGCACGTTTGTTCGAGTTATGTTCCCGTCGAGCAGCTCTACGAACAATTTGGGCGAAACGTTCATAAAACAAAATTCCTGCGCGTGAATTCGACGAAACTGGGGCTCAGTCCCTAATTTTAGTCCCTTAAACTCTGGAAAAAATTTTGGAACATTTCGGGACTGCACATTTGTTCGAGTTATGTTCCCGTCGAGCAGCTCTATGAACAATTTGGTCGAAACGTTCATAAAACAAAATTCCTGCGCGCGAATGCGACGAAGCTAGGGCACAGTCCCTAATTTTAGTCCCTTAAACTGTGGACAAAAATTTGGAACATTTCAGGACCGCATGTTTGTTCGAGTTACGTTCCCGTGGAGCAGCTCTACGAGCAATTTGGGCGAAACGTTCATAAAAAAATATTCCTACGCGCAAATTCGAAGAAACTGGGGCACAGTCCCTAATTTTAGTCCCTGAAACTGGGGAAAAATTTTTGGAACATTTCGGGACTGCACATTTGTTCGAGTTATGTTCCCGTCGAGCAACTCTACGAACAATTTGGGCGAAACGTTCAAAAAACAAAAATTTGGAACGTTTTAGGACTGCACATTTGTTCGAGTTATGTTCCTGTCGAGTAGCTCTACGATTAATTTGTGCGAAACGTTCATAAAACAAAATTCCTGCGCGCGAATTCGACAAAACTGGGGCACAGTCCCTTATTTTAGTCCCTTAAACTGTGGACAAAAATTTGGAACATTTCAGGAATGCACGTTTGTTCGAGTTATGTTCCCGTCGAACAGCTCTACGAACAATTTGGGCGAAACGTTCAAAAAACAAAAATTTGGAACATTTCAGGACTGCACGTTTGTTCGAGTTATGTTCGAGTCGAGCAGCTCTTCGTATCATTTGCGTGAAATGTTGATAAAACAAAATTCCTGCGCGCGAATTTGACGAAACCGGGTCACAGTCCCTAATTTTAGTCCCTTAAACTGTGGAAAAAATTTGGAACATTTCAGGACTGCACGTTTGTTCGAGTTATGTTCCCGTCGCGCAGCTCTACGATTAATTTGTGCGAAACGTTCATAAAACAAAATTCCTGCGCGCGAATTCGATGAAACTAGGGCACAGCCCCTAATTTTAGTCCCTTAAACAGTGGAAAATTTTTTGGAACATTTTGGGACTGCACATTTGTTCGAGTTATGTTCCCGTCGAGCAGCTCTACGAACAATTTGGGCGAAACGTTCAAAAAACAAAAATTTGGAACATTTCAGGACTGCACGTTTGTTCGAGTTATGTTCGAGTTGAGCAGCTCTTCGTATCATTTGCGTGAAATGTTGATAAAACATAATTCCTACGCGCGAATTCGAAGAAACTGGGGCACAATCCCTAATTTTAGTCCCTTAAACTGTGGAAAATTTTTTAGAACAATTCGGGACTGCACATTTGTTCGAGTTATGTTCCCGTCGAGCAGCTCTACGAACAATTTGGTCGAAACGTTCATAAAACAAAATTCCTGCGCGCGAATTCAAAGAAGCTGGGGCACAGTCCCTAATTTTAGTCCCTTAAACTGTGGACAAAAATTCGGAACATTTCTGGACCGCACGTTTGTTCGAGTTATGTTCCCGTCGAGCAGCTCTTCGAGCAATTTGGGCGAAACATTCATAAAACAAAATTCCTATGCGCGAATTCGAAGAAACTGGGGCACAGTCTCTAATTTTAGTCCCTTAAACTGGGGAATTTTTTTTGGAACATTTCGGGATTGCACATTTGTTCGAGTTTTGTTCCCGTCGAGCAGCTCTACGAACAATTTGGGGGAAACGTTCAAAAAACAAAAATTTGAAACGTTTTAGGACTGCACATTTGTTCGAGTTATGTTCCCGTCGAGTAGCTCTTCGATTAATTTGTGCGAAACGTTCATAAAACAAAATTCCTGCGCGCGAATTCGACAAAACTGGGGCACAGTCCCTTATTTTAGTCCCTTAAACTGTGGACAAAAATTTGGAACATTTCAGGAATGCACGTTTGTTCGAGTTATGTTCCCGTCGAGCAGCTCTACGAACAATTTGGGCGAAACGTTCATAAAACAAAATTCCTGCGCGTGAATTCGACGAAACTGGGGCTCAGTCCCTAATTTTAGTCCCTTAAACTCTGGAAAAAATTTTGGAACATTTCGGGACTGCACATTTGTTCGAGTTATGTTCCCGTCGAGCAGCTCTATGAACAATTTGGTCGAAACGTTCATAAAACAAAATTCCTGCGCGAATGCGACGAAGCTAGGGCACAGTCCCTATTTTTAGTCCCTTAAACTGTGGACAAAAATTTGGAACATTTCAGGACCGCATGTTTGTTCGAGTTACGTTACCGTGGAGCAGCTCTACGAGCAATTTGGGCGAAACGTTCATAAAAAAAAATTCCTACGCGCAAATTCGAAGAAACTGGGGCACAGTCCCTAATTTTAGTCCCTTAAACTGGGGAAAAATTTTTGGAACATTTCGGGACTGCACAATTGTTCGAGTTATGTTCCCGTCGAGCAACTCTACGAACAATTTGGGCGAAACGTTCAAAAAACAAAAATTTGGAACGTTTTAGGACTGCACATTTGTTCGAGTTATGTTCCTGTCGAGTAGCTCTACGATTAATTTGTGCGAAACGTTCATAAAACAAAATTCCTGCGCGCGAATTCTACAAAACTGGGGCACAGTCCCTTATTTTAGTCCCTTAAACTGTGGACAAAAATTTGGAACATTTCAGGAATGCACGTTTGTTCGAGTTATGTTCCCGTCGAACAGCTCTACGAACAATTTGGGCGAAACGTTCAAAAAACAAAAATTTGGAACATTTCAGGACTGCACGTTTGTTCGAGTTATGTTCGAGTCGAGCAGCTCTTCGTATCATTTGCGTGAAATGTTGATAAAACAAAATTCCTGCGCGCGAATTTGACGAAACCGGGTCACAGTCCCTAATTTTAGTCCCTTAAACTGTGGAAAAAATTTGGAACATTTCAGGACTGCACGTTTGTTCGAGTTATGTTCCCGTCGCGCAGCTCTACGATTAATTTGTGCGAAACGTTCATAAAACAAAATTCCTGCGCGCGAATTCGATGAAACTAGGGCACAGCCCCTAATTTTAGTCCCTTAAACAGTGGAAAATTTTTTGGAACATTTTGGGACTGCACATTTGTTCGAGTTATGTTCCCGTCGAGCAGCTCTACGAACAATTTGGGCGAAACGTTCAAAAAACAAAAATTTGGAACATTTCAGGACTGCACGTTTGTTCGAGTTATGTTCGAGTTGAGCAGCTCTTCGTATCATTTGCGTGAAATGTTGATAAAACATAATTCCTGCGCGCGAATTCGAAGAAACTGGGGCACAATCCCTAATTTTAGTCCCTTAAACTGTGGAAAATTTTTTAGAACAATTCGGGACTGCACATTTGTTCGAGTTATGTTCCCGTCGAGCAGCTCTACGAACAATTTGGTCGAAACGTTCATAAAACAAAATTCCTGCGCGCGAATTCAAAGAAGCTGGGGCACAGTCCCTAATTTTAGTCCCTTAAACTGTGGACAAAAATTCGGAACATTTCTGGACCGCACGTTTGTTCGAGTTATGTTCCCGTCGAGCAGCTCTTCGAGCAATTTGGGCGAAACATTCATAAAACAAAATTCCTATGCGCGAATTCGAAGAAACTGGGGCACAGTCTCTAATTTTAGTCCCTTAAACTGGGGAATTTTTTTTGGAACATTTCGGGATTGCACATTTGTCCGAGTTATGTTCCCGTCGAGCAGCTCTACGAACAATTTGGGGGAAACGTTCAAAAAACAAAAATTTGGAATGTTTTAGGACTGCACATTTGTTCGAGTTATGTTCCCGTCGAGTAGCTCTACGATTAATTTGTGCGAAACGTTCATAAAACAAAAATCCTGCGCGCGAATTCGACAAAACTGGGGCACAGTCCCTTATTTTAGTCCCTTAAACTGTGGACAAAAATTTGGAACATTTCAGGAATGCACGTTTGTTCGAGTTATGTTCCCGTCGAGCAGCTCTACGAACAATTTGGGCGAAACGTTCATAAAACAAAATTCCTGCGCGTGAATTCGACGAAACTGGGGCTCAGTCCCTAATTTTAGTCCCTTAAACTCTGGAAAAAATTTTGGAACATTTCGGGACTGCACATTTGTTCGAGTTATGTTCCCGTCGAGCAGCTCTATGAACAATTTGGTCGAAACGTTCATAAAACAAAATTCCTGCGCGCGAATGCGACGAAGCTAGGGCACAGTCCCTATTTTTAGTCCCTTAAACTGTGGACAAAAATTTGGAACATTTCAGGACCGCATGTTTGTTCGAGTTACGTTCCCGTGGAGCAGCTCTACGAGCAATTTGGGCGAAACGTTCATAAAAAAAAATTCCTACGCGCAAATTCGAAGAAACTGGGGCACAGTCCCTAATTTTAGTCCCTTAAACTGGGGAAAAATTTTTGGAACATTTCGGGACTGCACATTTGTTCGAGTTATGTTCCCGTCGAGCAACTCTACGAACAAATTGGGCGAAACGTTCAAAAAACAAAAATTTGGAACGTTTTAGGACTGCACATTTGTTCGAGTTATGTTCCTGTCGAGTAGCTCTACGATTAATTTGTGCGAAACGTTCATAAAACAAAATTCCTGCGCGCGAATTCGACGAAACTGGGGCACAGTCCCTTATTTTAGTCCCTTAAACTGTGGACAAAAATTTGGAACATTTCAGGAATGCACGTTTGTTCGAGTTATGTTCCCGTCGAACAGCTCTACGAACAATTTGGGCGAAAAGTTCAAAAAACAAAAATTTGGAACATTTCAGGACTGCACGTTTGTTCGAGTTATGTTCGAGTCGAGCAGCTCTTCGTATCATTTGCGTGAAATGTTGATAAAACAAAATTCCTGCGCGCGAATTTGACGAAACCGGGTCACAGTCCCTAATTTTAGTCCCTTAAACTGTGGAAAAAATTTGGAACATTTCAGGACTGCACGTTTGTTCGAGTTATGTTCCCGTCGCGCAGCACTACGATTAATTTGTGCGAAACGTTCATAAAACAAAATTCCTGCGCGCGAATTCGAAGAAACTGGGGCACAATCCCTAATTTTAGTCCCTTAAACTGTGGAAAATTTTTTAGAACAATTCGGGACTGCACATTTGTTCGAGTTATGTTCCCGTCGAGCAGCTCTACGAACAATTTGGTCGAAACGTTCATAAAACAAAATTCCTGCGCGCGAATTCAAAGAAGCTGGGGCACAGTCCCTAATTTTAGTCCCTTAAACTGTGGACAAAAATTCGGAACATTTCTGGACCGCACGTTTGTTCGAGTTATGTTCCCGTCGAGCAGCTCTTCGAGCAATTTGGGCGAAACATTCATAAAACAAAATTCCTATGCGCGAATTCGAAGAAACTGGGGCACAGTCTCTAATTTTAGTCCCTTAAACTGGGGAATTTTTTTTGGAACATTTCGGGATTGCACATTTGTTCGAGTTATGTTCCCGTCGAGCAGCTCTACGAACAATTTGGGGGAAACGTTCAAAAAACAAAAATTTGGAACGTTTTAGCACTGCACATTTGTTCGAGTTATGTTCCCGTCGAGTAGCTCTACGATTAATTTGTGCGAAACGTTCATAAAACAAAATTCCTGCGCGCGAATTCGACAAAACTGGGGCACAGTCCCTTATTTTAGTCCCTTAAACTGTGGACAAAAATTTGGAACATTTCAGGAATGCACGTTTGTTCGAGTTATGTTCCCGTCGAGCAGCTCTACGAACAATTTGGGCGAAACGTTCATAAAACAAAATTCCTGCGCGTGAATTCGACGAAACTGGGGCTCAGTCCCTAATTTTAGTCCCTTAAACTCTGGAAAAAATTTTGGAACATTTCGGGACTGCACATTTGTTCGAGTTATGTTCCCGTCGAGCAGCTCTATGAACAATTTGGTCGAAACGTTCATAAAACAAAATTCCTGCGCGCGAATGCGACGAAGCTAGGGCACAGTCCCTATTTTTAGTCCCTTAAACTGTGGACAAAAATTTGGAACATTTCAGGACCGCATGTTTGTTCGAGTTACGTTCCCGTGGAGCAGCTCTACGAGCAATTTGGGCGAAACGTTCATAAAAAAAAATTCCTACGCGCAAATTCGAAGAAACTGGGGCACAGTCCCTAATTTTAGTCCCTTAAACTGGGGAAAAATTTTTGGAACATTTCGGGACTGCACATTTGTTCGAGTTATGTTCCCGTCGAGCAACTCTACGAACAATTTGGGCGAAACGTTCAAAAAACAAAAATTTGGAACGTTTTAGGACTGCACATTTGTTCGAGTTATGTTCCTGTCGAGTAGCTCTACGATTAATTTGTGCGAAACGTTCATAAAACAAAATTCCAACGCGCGAATTCGACGAAACTGGGGCACAGTCCCTTATTTTAGTCCCTTAAACTGTGGACAAAAATTTGGAACATTTCAGGAATGCACGTTTGTTCGAGTTATGTTCCCGTCGAACAGCTCTACGAACAATTTGGGCGAAACGTTCAAAAAACAAAAATTTGGAACATTTCAGGACTGCACGTTTGTTCGAGTTATGTTCGAGTCGAGCAGCTCTTCGTATCATTTGCGTGAAATGTTGATAAAACAAAATTCCTGCGCGCGAATTTGACGAAACCGGGTCACAGTCCCTAATTTTAGTCCCTTAAACTGTGGAAAAAATTTGGAACATTTCAGGACTGCACGTTTGTTCGAGTTATGTTCCCGTTGCGCAGCTCTACGATTAATTTGTGCGAAACGTTCATAAAACAAAATTCCTGCGCGCGAATTCGATGAAAATAGGGCACAGCCCCTAATTTTAGTCCCTTAAACAGTGGAAAATTTTTTGGAACATTTCGGGACTGCACATTTGTTCGAGTTATGTTCCCGTCGAGCAGCTCTACGAACAATTTGGGCGAAACGTTCAAAAAACAAAAATTTGGAACGTTTTAGGACTGCACATTTGTTCGAGTTATGTTCCTGTCGAGTAGCTCTACGATTAATTTGTGCGAAACGTTCATAAAACAAAATTCCTGCGCGCGAATTCGACGAAACTGGGGCACAGTCCCTTATTTTAGTCCCTTAAACTGTGGACAAAAATTTGGAACATTTCAGGAATGCACGTTTGTTCGAGTTATGTTCCCGTCGAACAGCTCTACGAACAATTTGGGCGAAACGTTCAAAAAACAAAAATTTGGAACATTTCAGGACTGCACTTTTGTTCGAGTTATGTTCGAGTCGAGCAGCTCTTCGTATCATTTGCGTGAAATGTTGATAAAACAAAATTCCTGCGCGCGAATTTGACGAAACCGGGTCACAGTCCCTAATTTTAGTCCCTTAAACTGTGGAAAAAATTTGGAACATTTCAGGACTGCACGTTTGTTCGAGTTATGTTCCCGTCGCGCAGCTCTACGATTAATTTGTGCGAAACGTTCATAAAACAAAATTACTGCGCGCGAATTCGATGAAACTAGTGCACAGCCCCTAATTTTAGTCCCTTAAACAGTGGAAAATTTTTTGGAACATTTTGGGACTGCACATTTGTTCGAGTTATGTTCCCGTCGAGCAGCTCTACGAACAATTTGGGCGAAACGTTCAAAAAACAAAAATTTGGAACATTTCAGGACTGCACGTTTGTTCGAGTTATGTTCGAGTTGAGCAGCTCTTCGTATCATTTGCGTGAAATGTTGATAAAACATAATTCCTGCGCGCGAATTCGAAGAAACTGGGGCACAATCCCTAATTTTAGTCCCTTAAACTGTGGAAAATTTTTTAGAACAATTCGGGACTGCACATTTGTTCGAGTTATGTTCCCGTCGAGCAGCTCTACGAACAATTTGGTCGAAACGTTCATAAAACAAAATTCCTGCGCGCGAATTCGACGAAGCTGGGGCACAGTCCCTAATTTTAGTCCCTTAAACTGTGGACAAAAATTCGGAACATTTCTGGACCGCACGTTTGTTCGAGTTATGTTCCCGTCGAGCAGCTCTTCGAGCAATTTGGGCGAAACATTCATAAAACAAAATTCCTACGCGCGAATTCGAAGAAACTGGGGCACAGTTTCTAATTTTAGTCCCTTAAACTGTGGATAAATTTTTGGAACATTTCGGGACTGCACATTTGTTCGAGTTATGTTCCCGTCGAGCAGCACTACGAACAATTTGGTCGAAACGTTCATAAAACAAAATTCCTGCGCGCGAATGCGACGAAGCTGGGGCACAGTCCCAAATTTTAGTCCCTTAAACTGTGGACAAAAATTTGGAACATTTCGGGACTGCACATTTGTTCGAGTTATGTTCCCGTCGAGCAGCACTACGAACAATTTGGTCGAAACGTTCATAAAACAAAATTCCTGCGCGCGAATGCGACGAAGCTGGGGCACAGTCCCAAATTTTAGTCCCTTAAACTGTGGACAAAAATTTGGAACATTTCAGGAACGCACGTTTGTTCGCGTTATGTTCCCGTCGAGCAGCTCTACGAGCAATTTGGGCGAAACGTTCATAAAACAAAATACCTACGCGCGAATTCGAAGAAACTGGGGCACAGTCCCTAATTTTAGTCCCTTAAACTGGGGAAATTTTTTGGAACATTTCGGGACTGCACATTTGTTCGAGTTATGGTCCCGTCGAGCAGCTCTACGAACTATTTGGGCGAAACGTTCATAAAACAAAATTCCTGCGCGCGAATTCGACGAAGCTGGGGCACAGTCCCTAAATTTAGTCCCTTAAACTGCGGACAAAAATTTGGAACATTTCAAGACTGCATGTTTGTTCGAGTTATGTTCCCGTCGAGCAACTCAGAGTAGCTCTACG
Organism: Lotus japonicus; assembly: GCF_012489685.1. Taxonomy (NCBI): domain Eukaryota; kingdom Viridiplantae; phylum Streptophyta; class Magnoliopsida; order Fabales; family Fabaceae; genus Lotus; species Lotus japonicus. The sequence continues at coordinate 38,756,441 of NC_080042.1, forward strand.
AGCAATTTGGGCGAAATGTTCATAAAACAAAATTCCTACGCGCGAATTCGAAGAAACTGGGGCACAGTCCCTAATTTTAGTCCCTTAAACTGGGGAAATTTTTTGGAACATTTCGGGACTGCACATTTGTTCGAGTTATGGTCCCGTCGAGCAGCTCTACGAACTATTTGGGCGAAACGTTCATAAAACAAAATTCCTGCGCGCGAATTCGACGAAGCTGGGGCACAGTCCCTAAATTTAGTCCCTTAAACTGCGGACAAAAATTTGGAACATTTCAAGACTGCATTTTTGTTCGAGTTATGTTCCCGTCGAGCAACTCAGAGTAGCTCTACGAGCAACTTGGGCGAAACGTTCATAAAACAAAATTCCTACGCGCGAATTCGAAGAAACTGGGGCACAGTCCCTAATTTTAGTCCCTTAAACTGGGGAAAAATTTTTGGAACATTTCGGGACTGCACATTTGTTCGAGTTATGTTCCCGTCGAGCAGCTCTACGAACAATTTGGTCGAAACGTTCATAAAACAAAATTCCTGCGCGCGAATTCGACGAAGCTGGGGCCTAGTCCCTAATTTTAGTCCCTTAAACTGTGGACAAAAATTTGGAACATTTCAGGACCGCACGTTTGTTCGAGTTATGTTCCCGTCGAGCAGCTCTACGAGCAATTTGGGCGAAACGTTCATAAAACAAAATTCCTACGCGCGAATTCGAAGAAACTGGGGCACAGTCCCTAATTTTAGTCCCTTAAACTAGGGAAAATTTTTTGGAACATTTCGGGACTGCACATTTGTTCGAGTTATGTTCCCGTCGAGCAGCTCTACGAACAATTTGGGCGAAACGTTCAAAAAACTTAAATTTGGAACGTTTTAGGACTGCACATTTGTTCGAGTTATGTTCCCGTCGAGTAGCTCTACGATTAATTTGTGCGAAACGTTCATAAAAACAATTTCCTGCGTGCGAGGGCACAGTCCCTTATTTTAGTCCCTTAAACTGTGGACAAAAATTTGGAACATTTTAGGAATGCACGTTTGTTCGAGTTATGTTCCCGTCGAGCAGCCCTACGAACAATTTGGGTGAAACGTTCATAAAACAAAATTCCTGCTCGCGAATTCGACGAAACTGGGGCACAGTCCCTAATTTTAGTCCCTTAAACTCTGGAAAAAATTTTGGAACATTTCGGGACTGCATATTTGTTCGAGTTATGTTCCTGTCGAGCAGTTATGCGTATCATTTGGGCGAAACGTTCATAAAACATAATTACTGCGCGCGAATTCGACGAAACTAGGGAACAGTCCCTAATTTTAGTCCCTTAAACTGTGGACAAAAATTTGGAACATTTTAGGACTGCACATTTGTTCGAGTTATGGTCCAGTCGAGCAGCTCTGCGTATCATTTGCGCGAAACGTTGATAAAACAAAATTCCTCTGCGCGAATTCGACGAAACTGAGGCACAGTCCCTTATTTTAGACCCTTAAACTGTGGAAAAAATTTGGAACATTTCAGGATTGCACGTTTCTTCGAGTTATGTTCCCGTCGAGCAGCTCTACGATTAATTTGTGCGAAACGTTCATAAAACAAAATTCCTGCGCGTGAATTCGTCGAAGCTGGGGCACAGTCTTTAATTTTAGTCCCTTAAACCGTGGACAAAAATTTGGAACATTTCGGGACTGCACGTTTGTTCGAGTTATGTTCCCGTCGAGCAGCTCTACGAGCAATTTGGGCGAAACGTTCATAAAATAAAATTCCTACGCGCGAATTCGAAGAAACTGGGGCACAGTCCCTAATTTTAGTCCCTTAAACTAGGGAAAATTTTTTGGAACATTTCGGGACTGCACATTTGTTCGAGTTATGTTCCCGTCGAGCAGCTCTACGAACAATTTGGGCGAAACGTTCAAAAAACAAAAATTTGGAACGTTTTAGGACTGCACATTTGTTCGAGTTATGTTCCCGTCGAGTAGCTCTACGATTAATTTGTGCGAAACGTTCATAAAAACAAATTCCTGCGTGCGAGGGCACAGTCCCTTATTTTAGTCCCTTAAACTGTGGACAAAAATTTAGAACATTTTAGGAATGCACGTTTGTTCGAGTTATGTTCCCGTCGAGCAGCCCTACGAACAATTTGGGCGAAACGTTCATAAAACAAAATTCCTGCGCGCGAATTCGACGAAACTGGGGCACAGTCCCTAATTTTAGTCCCTTAAACTCTGGAAAAAATTTTGGAACATTTCGGGACTGCATATTTGTTCGAGTTATGTTCCCGTCGAGCAGCTCTACGATTAATTTGTGCGAAACGTTCATAAAACAAAATTCCTACGTGCGAATTCGACGAAACTGGGGCACAGTCCCTAATTTTAGTCCCTTAAACTCTGGAAAAAATTTTGGAACATTTCGGGACTGCATATTTGTTCGAGTTATGTTCCTGTCGAGCAGTTATGCGTATCATTTGGGCGAAACGTTCATAAAACATAATTACTGCGCGCGAATTAGACGAAACTAGGGAACAGTCCCTAATTTTAGTCCCTTAAACTGTGGACAAAAATTTGGAACATTTCAGGAATGCACGTTTGTTCGAGTTATGTTCCCATCGAGCAGCCCTACGAACAATTTGGGTGAAACGTTCATAAAACAAAATTCCTACGTGCGAATTCGACGAAACTGGGGCACAGTCCCTAATTTTAGTCCCTTAAACTCTGGAAAAAATTTTGGAACATTTCGGGACTGCATATTTGTTCGAGTTATGTTCCTGTCGAGCAGTTATGCGTATCATTTGGGCGAAACGTTCATAAAACATAATTACTGCGCGCGAATTAGACGAAACTAGGGAACAGTCCCTAATTTTAGTCCCTTAAACTGTGGACAAAAATTTGGAACATTTCAGGAATGCACGTTTGTTCGAGTTATGTTCCCCTCGAGCAGCCCTACGAACAATTTGGGCGAAACGTTCATAAAACAAAATTCCTACGTGCGAATTCGACGAAACTGGGGCACAGTCCCTAATTTTAGTCCCTTAAACTCTGGAAAAAATTTTGGAACATTTCGGGACTGCATATTTGTTCGAGTTATGTTCCTGTCGAGCAGTTATGCGTATCATTTGGGCGAAACGTTCATAAAACATAATTACTGCGCGCGAATTAGACGAAACTAGGGAACAGTCCCTAATTTTAGTCCCTTAAACTGTGGACAAAAATTTGGAACATTTCAGGAATGCACGTTTGTTCGAGTTATGTTCCCATCGAGCAGCCCTACGAACAATTTGGGTGAAACGTTCATAAAACAAAATTCCTACGTGCGAATTCGACGAAACTGGGGCACAGTCCCTAATTTTAGTCCCTTAAACTCTGGAAAAAATTTTGGAACATTTCGGGACTGCATATTTGTTCGAGTTATGTTCCTGTCGAGCAGTTATGCGTATCATTTGGGCGAAACGTTCATAAAACATAATTACTGCGCGCGAATTCGACGAAACTAGGGAACAGTCCCTAATTTTAGTCCCTTAAACTGTGGACAAAAATTTGGAACATTTTAGGACTGCACATTTGTTCGAGTTATGGTCCAGTCGAGCAGCTCTGCGTATCATTTGCGCGAAACGTTGATAAAACAAAATTCCTCTGCGCGAATTCGACGAAACTGAGGCACAGTCCCTTATTTTAGACCCTTAAACTGTGGAAAAAATTTGGAACATTTCAGGATTGCACGTTTCTTCGAGTTATGTTCCCGTCGAGCAGCTCTACGATTAATTTGTGCGAAACGTTCATAAAACAAAATTCCTGCGCGTGAATTCGTCGAAGCTGGGGCACAGTCTTTAATTTTAGTCCCTTAAACCGTGGACAAAAATTTGGAACATTTCGGGACTGCACGTTTGTTCGAGTTATGTTCCCGTCGAGCAGCTCTACGAGCAATTTGGGCGAAACGTTCATAAAATAAAATTCCTACGCGCGAATTCGAAGAAACTGGGGCACAGTCCCTAATTTTAGTCCCTTAAACTAGGGAAAATTTTTTGGAACATTTCGGGACTGCACATTTGTTCGAGTTATGTTCCCGTCGAGCAGCTCTACGAACAATTTGGGCGAAACGTTCAAAAAACAAAAATTTGGAACGTTTTAGGACTGCACATTTGTTCGAGTTATGTTCCCGTCGAGTAGCTCTACGATTAATTTGTGCGAAACGTTCATAAAAACAAATTCCTGCGTGCGAGGGCACAGTCCCTTATTTTAGTCCCTTAAACTGTGGAAAAAAATTTAGAACATTTTAGGAATGCACGTTTGTTCGAGTTATGTTCCCGTCGAGCAGCCCTACGAACAATTTGGGCGAAACGTTCATAAAACAAAATTCCTGCGCGCGAATTCGACGAAACTGGGGCACAGTCCCTAATTTTAGTCCCTTAAACTCTGGAAAAAATTTTGGAACATTTCGGGACTGCATATTTGTTCGAGTTATGTTCCCGTCGAGCAGCTCTACGATTAATTTGTGCGAAACGTTCATAAAACAAAATTCCTGCTCACGAATTCGACGAAACTGGGGCACAGTCCCTAATTTTAGTCCCTTAAACTCTGGAAAAAATTTTGGAACATTTCGGGACTGCATATTTGTTCGAGTTATGTTCCTGTCGAGCAGTTATGCGTATCATTTGGGCGAAACGTTCATAAAACATAATTACTGCGCGCGAATTAGACGAAACTAGGGAACAGTCCCTAATTTTAGTCCCTTAAACTGTGGACAAAAATTTGGAACATTTCAGGAATGCACGTTTGTTCGAGTTATGTTCCCCTCGAGCAGCCCTACGAACAATTTGGGCGAAACGTTCATAAAACAAAATTCCTACGTGCGAATTCGACGAAACTGGGGCACAGTCCCTAATTTTAGTCCCTTAAACTCTGGAAAAAATTTTGGAACATTTCGGGACTGCATATTTGTTCGAGTTATGTTCCTGTCGAGCAGTTATGCGTATCATTTGGGCGAAACGTTCATAAAACATAATTACTGCGCGCGAATTAGACGAAACTAGGGAACAGTCCCTAATTTTAGTCCCTTAAACTGTGGACAAAAATTTGGAACATTTCAGGAATGCACGTTTGTTCGAGTTATGTTCCCATCGAGCAGCCCTACGAACAATTTGGGTGAAACGTTCATAAAACAAAATTCCTACGTGCGAATTCGACGAAACTGGGGCACAGTCCCTAATTTTAGTCCCTTAAACTCTGGAAAAAATTTTGGAACATTTCGGGACTGCATATTTGTTCGAGTTATGTTCCTGTCGAGCAGTTATGCGTATCATTTGGGCGAAACGTTCATAAAACATAATTACTGCGCGCGAATTCGACGAAACTAGGGAACAGTCCCTAATTTTAGTCCCTTAAACTGTGGACAAAAATTTGGAACATTTTAGGACTGCACATTTGTTCGAGTTATGGTCCAGTCGAGCAGCTCTGCGTATCATTTGCGCGAAACGTTGATAAAACAAAATTCCTCTGCGCGAATTCGACGAAACTGAGGCACAGTCCCTTATTTTAGACCCTTAAACTGTGGAAAAAATTTGGAACATTTCAGGATTGCACGTTTCTTCGAGTTATGTTCCCGTCGAGCAGCTCTACGATTAATTTGTGCGAAACGTTCATAAAACAAAATTCCTGCGCGTGAATTCGTCGAAGCTGGGGCACAGTCTTTAATTTTAGTCCCTTAAACCGTGGACAAAAATTTGGAACATTTCGGGACTGCACGTTTGTTCGAGTTATGTTCCCGTCGAGCAGCTCTACGAGCAATTTGGGCGAAACGTTCATAAAATAAAATTCCTACGCGCGAATTCGAAGAAACTGGGGCACAGTCCCTAATTTTAGTCCCTTAAACTAGGGAAAATTTTTTGGAACATTTCGGGACTGCACATTTGTTCGAGTTATGTTCCCGTCGAGCAGCTCTACGAACAATTTGGGCGAAACGTTCAAAAAACAAAAATTTGGAACGTTTTAGGACTGCACATTTGTTCGAGTTATGTTCCCGTCGAGTAGCTCTACGATTAATTTGTGCGAAACGTTCATAAAAACAAATTCCTGCGTGCGAGGGCACAGTCCCTTATTTTAGTCCCTTAAACTGTGGACAAAAATTTAGAACATTTTAGGAATGCACGTTTGTTCGAGTTATGTTCCCGTCGAGCAGCCCTACGAACAATTTGGGCGAAACGTTCATAAAACAAAATTCCTGCGCGCGAATTCGACGAAACTGGGGCACAGTCCCTAATTTTAGTCCCTTAAACTCTGGAAAAAATTTTGGAACATTTCGGGACTGCATATTTGTTCGAGTTATGTTCCCGTCGAGCAGCTCTACGATTAATTTGTGCGAAACGTTCATAAAACAAAATTCCTGCTCACGAATTCGACGAAACTGGGGCACAGTCCCTAATTTTAGTCCCTTAAACTCTGGAAAAAATTTTGGAACATTTCGGGACTGCATATTTGTTCGAGTTATGTTCCTGTCGAGCAGTTATGCGTATCATTTGGGCGAAACGTTCATAAAACATAATTACTGCGCGCGAATTAGACGAAACTAGGGAACAGTCCCTAATTTTAGTCCCTTAAACTGTGGACAAAAATTTGGAACATTTCAGGAATGCACGTTTGTTCGAGTTATGTTCCCCTCGAGCAGCCCTACGAACAATTTGGGCGAAACGTTCATAAAACAAAATTCCTACGTGCGAATTCGACGAAACTGGGGCACAGTCCCTAATTTTAGTCCCTTAAACTCTGGAAAAAATTTTGGAACATTTCGGGACTGCATATTTGTTCGAGTTATGTTCCTGTCGAGCAGTTATGCGTATCATTTGGGCGAAACGTTCATAAAACATAATTACTGCGCGCGAATTAGACGAAACTAGGGAACAGTCCCTAATTTTAGTCCCTTAAACTGTGGACAAAAATTTGGAACATTTCAGGAATGCACGTTTGTTCGAGTTATGTTCCCATCGAGCAGCCCTACGAACAATTTGGGTGAAACGTTCATAAAACAAAATTCCTACGTGCGAATTCGACGAAACTGGGGCACAGTCCCTAATTTTAGTCCCTTAAACTCTGGAAAAAATTTTGGAACATTTCGGGACTGCATATTTGTTCGAGTTATGTTCCTGTCGAGCAGTTATGCGTATCATTTGGGCGAAACGTTCATAAAACATAATTACTGCGCGCGAATTCGACGAAACTAGGGAACAGTCCCTAATTTTAGTCCCTTAAGCTGTGGACAAAAATTTGGAACATTTTAGGACTGCACATTTGTTCGAGTTATGGTCCAGTCGAGCAGCTCTGCGTATCATTTGCGCGAAACGTTGATAAAACAAAATTCCTCTGCGCGAATTCGACGAAACTGGGGCACAGTCCCTTATTTTAGACCCTTAAACTGTGGAAAAAATTTGGAACATTTCAGGACTGCACGTTTGTTCGAGTTATGTTCCCGTCGAGCAGCTCTACGATTAATTTGTGCGAAACGTTCATAAAACAAAATTCCTGCTCACGAATTCGACGAAACTGGGGCACAGTCCCTAATTTTAGTCCCTTAAACTCTGGAAAAAATTTTGGAACATTTCGGGACTGCATATTTGTTCGAGTTATGTTCCTGTCGAGCAGTTATGCGTATCATTTGGGCGAAACGTTCATAAAACATAATTACTGCGCGCGAATTCGACGAAACTAGGGAACAGTCCCTAATTTTAGTCCCTTAAACTAGGGAAAATTTTTTGGAACATTTCGGGACTGCACATTTGTTCGAGTTATGTTCCCGTCGAGCAGCTCTACGAGCAATTTGGGCGAAACGTTCGTAAAACAAAAATTTGGAACGTTTTAGGACTGCACATTTGTTCGAGTTATGTTCCCGTCGAGTAGCTCTACGATTAATTTGTGCGAAACGTTCATAAAAACAAATTCCTGCGTGCGAGGGCACAGTCCCTTATTTTAGTCCCTTAAACTGTGGACAAAAATTTGGAACATTTTAGGAATGCACGTTTGTTCGAGTTATGTTCCCGTCGAGCAACCCTACGAACAATTTGGGCGAAACGTTCATAAAACAAAATTCCTGCGCGCGAATTCGACGAAACTGGGGCACAGTCCCTAATTTTAGTCTTTTAAACTCTGGAAAAAATTTTGGAACATTTCGGGACTGCATATTTGTTCGAGTTATGTTCCCGTCGAGCAGCTCTACGATTAATTTGTGCGAAACGTTCATAAAACAAAATTCCTGCTCACGAATTCGACGAAACTGGGGCACAGTCCCTAATTTTAGTCCCTTAAACTCTGGAAAAAATTTTGGAACATTTCGGGACTGCATATTTGTTCGAGTTATGTTCCTGTCGAGCAGTTATGCGTAACATTTGGGCGAAACGTTCATAAAACATAATTACTGCGCGCGAATTCGACGAAACTAGGGAACAGTCCCTAATTTTAGTCCCTTAAACTAGGGAAAATTTTTTGGAACATTTCGGGACTGCACATTTGTTCGAGTTATGTTCCCGTCGAGCAGCTCTACGAGCAATTTGGGCGAAACGTTCGTAAAACAAAAATTTGGAACGTTTTAGGACTGCACCTTTGTTCGAGTTATGTTCCCGGGTCGAGTAGCTCTACGATTAATTTGTGCGAAACGTTCATAAAAACAAATTCCTGCGTGCGAGGGCACAGTCCCTTATTTTAGTCCCTTAAACTGTGGACAAAAATTTGGAACATTTTAGGAATGCACGTTTGTTCGAGTTATGTTCCCGTCGAGCAGCCCTACAAACAATTTGGGCGAAACGTTCATAAAACAAAATTCCTGCGCGCGAATTCGACGAAACTGGGGCACAGTCCCTAATTTTAGTCCCTTAAACTCTGGAAAAAAATTTGGAACATTTCGGGACTGCATATTTGTTCGAGTTATGTTCCTGTCGAGCAGTTATGCGTATCATTTGGGCGAAACGTTCATAAAACATAATTACTGCGCGCGAATTTGACGAAACTAGGGAACAGTCCCTAATTTTAGTCCCTTAAACTGTGGACAAAAATTTGGAACATTTCAGGAATGCACGTTTGTTCGAGTTATGTTCCCGTCGAGCAGCCCTACGAACAATTTGGGCGAAACGTTCATAAAACAAAATTCCTACATGCGAATTCGACGAAACTGGGGCACAGTCCCTAATTTTAGTCCCTTAAACTCTGGAAAAAATTTTGGAACATTTCGGGACTGCATATTTGTTCGAGTTATGTTCCTGTCGAGCAGTTATGCGTATCATTTGGGCGAAACGTTCATAAAACATAATTACTGCGCGCGAATTCGACGAAACTAGGGAACAGTCCCTAATTTTAGTCCCTTAAACTGTGGACAAAAATTTGGAACATTTTAGGACTGCACATTTGTTCGAGTTATGGTCCAGTCGAGCAGCTCTGCGTATCATTTGCGCGAAACGTTGATAAAACAAAATTCCTCTGCGCGAATTCGACGAAACTGGGGCACAGTCCCTTATTTTAGACCCTTAAACTGTGGAAAAAATTTGGAACATTTCAGGACTGCACGTTTGTTCGAGTTATGTTCCCGTCGAGCAGCTCTACGATTAATTTGTTCGAAACGTTCATAAAACAAAATTCCTGCGCGTGAATTCGTCGAAGCTGGGGCACAGTCCCTAATTTTAGTCCCTTAAACTGTGGACAAAAATTTGGAACATTTTAGGACTGCACGTTTGTTCGAGTTATGTTCCCGTCGAGTAGCTCTACGAGCAACTTGGGCGAAACGTTCATAAAACAAAATTCCTACACGCGAATTCGAAGAAACTGGGGCACAGTCCCTAATTTTAGTCCCTTAAACTGGGGAAAAATTTTTGGAACATTTCGGGACTGCACATTTGTTCGAGTTATGTTCCCGTCTAGCAGCTCTACGAACAATTTGGTCGAAACGTTCATAAAACAAAATTCCTGCGCGCGAATTCGACGAAGCTGGGGCCTAGTCCCTAATTTTAGTCCCTTAAACTGTGGACAAAAATTTGGAACATTTCAGGACCGCACGTTTGTTCGAGTTATGTTCCCGTCGAGCAGCTCTACGAGCAATTTGGGCGAAACGTTCATAAAACAAAATTCCTACGTGCGAATTCGACGAAACTGGGGCACAGTCCCTAATTTTAGTCCCTTAAACTCTGGAAAAAAATTTGGAACATTTCGGGACTGCATATTTGTTCGAGTTATGTTCCTGTCGAGCAGTTATGCGTATCATTTGGGCGAAACGTTCATAAAACATAATTACTGCGCGCGAATTCGACGAAACTAGGGAACAGTCCCTAATTTTAGTCCCTTAAACTGTGGACAAAAATTTGGAACATTTTAGGACTGCACATTTGTTCGAGTTATGGTCCAGTCGAGCAGCTCTGCGTATCATTTGCGCGAAACGTTGATAAAACAAAATTCCTCTGCGCGAATTCGACGAAAGTGGGGCACAGTCCCTTATTTTAGACCCTTAAACTGTGGAAAAAATTTGGAACATTTCAGGACTGGACTGGGCGAGCCCCTAGAGGGGCAACGCCCAGCATGTATCCCGCCCTGAGGCGGGGCCCTGGCCTTCAGATGGGCCTTGACCTCGGAGGCCCAATTGGCCCAATAGGTAGTACCCAAGCTCTATAAATAGGAGGTAGTTATCAAGTGTAGGGGACTTTTGGCTCATTTGATGAAATAACACATGAAATTCAGCACTCTCTCTCTCATTCTCATTCTCTCTTAACACAATCCTCCACCTCTAGGTACTATACCTCTCTTCAATGTTCATTCCAAGAACATTTGGCGCCGTCTGTGGGGACTGTAAACTTTCTACTCCCATTCACGTGGATTGATTGTGCATGAAGTTACCTCTGATTGTGATTAGGCAATTCTCAATTTTCTGATATCTGACCTCCGCGAATTTTTGGACACGAATTTCGTGAATTTTCGTTTTATTTTATTGATGGAGCGCCTCATTAAAAAACTCCTTTCGGAGAAAAAGAGCACGCCCTGTTATTGCAATACATTGGAGAATTTGAAAACACTTCGGAAAATCTTAAAGATATCTGGCTCCGGCGATTCCGCCTTGTTCACTTTCTCGCCTGCGATCAACTATAAAAGTAGCGCAAGCTCAAACCATTGAATGATCGAGGTAACCGCCTTCCATCAAGCTCTTCTAAGTGATAGGCCCCATTACCAAGAACTTTAATAATGCGGTAGGGCCCTTCCCAGTTGGGAGTAAGCTTGTTCCCCGGGGCTCCCGATCGCCACTTGAGGACAAGGTCGCCGACCTGCATATCTCGGACGCGAACCCTGCTGTTGAACTTTGCCGCCACGCGCTGCTTCATCACTGTTTCCCTAATGTGCGCCTCGTCGCGCGTTTCCGACAAAAGGTCCAGCTCCATCGCCATGTTGGCCTGATTTTCCCCTTCAAAACCTGGTTGAGTCCGCCATGTAAAGTTGTCAATCTCCACCGGCAACATGGCGTCTACCCCATAGGTCATTCTAAAGGGGGTTTCCCTTGTAGTAGATTGCTCGGTGGTGTTGTACGACCACAACACCACCGGAAGTTCATCCAACCAAGCTCCCTTAGCCTCCGCAAGCCGTCGTCTTAGTCCTCGCAGGATTACCCTGTTTGCAGATTCCACATGCCCGTTCGTCTGCGGATGCTCAACAGAGGCGAACCTCATCTGTATGCCCATTTCCCTGCAGAACTCCCTTGTTTGGCTGCTTGAAAACTGGGTCCCGTTGTCAGATACGATCGCCCTTGGGATCCCGAACCTGCAAACAATACGCTTCCAGTAGAAATTGACTATCTTTGCAGAAGTAATCTTGGCCAGGGGTTCAGCCTCAATCCACTTAGTGAAGTAGTCCACCGCCACTAATATAAACTTTATTTGTGCCCTGGCGGTCGGAAAAGGTCCGACTAAGTCCACACCCCACATGGCAAAAGGCCACGGGGCGCTCATCGTTACCAACTCTTTTGGCGGTGCCTTAGACAAATCCGCGAACACTTGACATTTCTTGCACTGCTTCACGTAGTCCATACAATCTTTCCTGAGGGTGGGCCAGTAAAAACCCGCCCTCAACACCTTGCAAGCCAAAGACCTTCCCCCGATGTGGCTCGCGCACACTCCTTCATGTACCTCAGACATTATCGCTTCGTACTTCTCTGGCGGTACGCATTTCAACAATGGCGTTGAGAAACCACGGCGATACAAGTGTCCGTCAATGAGAGTATAGTGACTCGCCTCCCGCCGTTGTTCCTTCGTGCATTGCTCCACTTCTGTCGGGTCCCCCGCCAAGATAGATATTATGGGATCCATCCATGTTCCCCCTCTGTTCACGCAGGCCATGAGCTCGCCTTCGATGCTTGGGTACGCCAGCGTTTCCTGAATCACACTTTTGTTATTGCCGGGCTTCCGCGTGCTCGCCAATTTGGCCAGCGCGTCCGCCCGCTGATTTTCTGCCCGAGGAACGTACTCCACCACGACCTCTTGAAAAAGTGTCATCAAATACCGTACCCGCTCAAGGTACTTGATCAGATTAGGATCTTTGACCTGGAAAGTTCCCTTCACTTGATTCTCCACCAATTGTGAGTCCGTTCTTATCAACAAACTCCCGATCTTCACTTCCCGCGCCAACTTCAATCCGGCGATGAGAGCTTCATATTCTGCTTGGTTGTTCGTTGCTTTGAACTCGAATTTCAGGGATTGCTCCAACACTAGTTCCCCCAGCCCTTCTAACGTTACTCCCGCGCCGCTGCCACTACTATTGGAGGATCCATCCACGAAGAGAGTCCACTGAGTGTCCACTCTTTCAAACCGATCTGGAGTCAACTCGACCACAAAGTCAGCTAGTGACTGCGCACCAACCGCGCCCCGCTTATCATATTGCAAACCATACTCTGACAATTCAACCGACCAGGCGACCAATCTACCTGATAAATCCGGTTTTTGTAATACTTGTCTCAAAGGCAAATCCGTCCGCACCTTCACGGGAAAACTCTGAAAATAAGGTCTCAACCGCCGGGCGGTGACGAGGACCGCCAGCGCCGCCTTCTCAATTTTCTGATATCTGACCTCCGCGCCCTGGAGTGTGTGACTAACAAAATAAACAATTCGATGCTCGCCATCTATCTCCTGCAACATCACAGAACTCAGAGCACTATCGCTCACAGCAAAATACAAATGCAGCGGGTGTCCCTGTATTGGTTTCGACAAGATTGGCGGTGACGATAGGAGTTCCTTGAGGCGAACAAAAGCTTCCTCACACTCCGCCGTCCACTCAAATGCGACATTCTTGCGAAGACACTTGAAAAAAGGGAAAGATCTGTCACCAGACTTGGGAAGAAACCGAGATAATGCTGCTATTCGCCCCGTCAAACGTTGGACCTCTTTCACATTAGAAGGGCTTTTCATCTGCTGAATCGCCTTGCATTTTTCTGGGTTTATCTCGATTCCTCTGGATGTGATCATGAATCCCAAAAACTTGCCCCCCTGAACACCAAAAGAGCATTTCTCCGGGTTGAGGCGCATGTTGTGCTTCCTTATTTCGCCAAATGCTTCCTCCAGATCTTGATGATGGTCTAAACCACGTACTGATTTAACAATCATGTCATCAACGTAAACCTCCATGTTTCTTCCCACCTGCCCAGCAAAAACCCTATCCATCAATCTTTGGTAGGTCGCCCCAGCGTTCTTTAGTCCAAACGGCATGGTGCGATAGCAATAATTGACTCTGGCGGTCATAAAAGCCGTTTTGTCCTCGTCTGCCGGGTGCATGCGGATTTGATGATAGCCAGAATAAGCATCCATCAAGCTAAGCAGTTCGTTGCCCGAGGCACCATCAACAAGGCTATCGATGCTGGGAAGGGGATATGAATCTTTTGGACATGCTTTGTTTAAGTCTGTGTAATCTACACACATTCGCCATTTCCCGTTCGCCTTCTTCACCATTACGACGTTCGCCAACCACGTCGGATACTTCACTTCCCTCATGAACTCTGCCGCCAGCAACTTGTCGACTTCCTGTTGCACCGCCTTCCCTTTGTCGCCACCCAAGCGCCTCCTGAGTTGTGAAACTGGCTTGACACTTGGATTCAATGCTAACCGATGGCATATGAAGTTTGGATCAATTCCAGGCATGTCTTTGCAGCTCCAAGCAAACAAGTCTAAGTTCTCCCCAAGCAGTTTTGTCAGGCGCGTCTCCTGCTCCTCCGTCAGTCTGGTCCCAATCTTCAAAGTGCGATCGCCAAACTTTAGCGCCTTCGTTTCCTCAATTGGCGTGGGCCTATTTACTCGCCCCTCGCCACCAAGCAACAAGTCCTAGTTAAAATTAAGGCACGAAATCGTTAGGCGTAATTCAATCATATGACGCGTGAAAAATAGCGCAAGATATAAGGTCGGCGAATGAATAAGGTGGAAGGCGAGTGCTTGGTCACTCAGGATGTTGAATATTTTACTACTCTGGCGTGTTGAGGGGTTAAACTATGAAACTTATTCTTAAATTTTTTAAGCCATAAGAAGGCGGTGACTAAAAAAGTGTACGGCGGAAGCATTCCAACATGATTTACAAAATATCCAACGGCGATATAAAAAGCTATGGCGAAGGGTTGCTTAAACATAGACGAATGGCGGAAAAGTACACTACAAGGTGACAGTAAAAGCTAAAGTAATGTTAAAATTACATTATTCATTGTTTTCTTTCTCCTGTTCTTCTTCTTCCTCTTCTTCTTCAGTCGCTGTCCAGAGGTGTTGATCAATCAGGGGAGGATCGTCGGGACCAACCAGTCCTGCGGCGGTTATCTCTTTCATTACTCCCATGGCGCTAAAGTCAAAGTTCGGGTACAAATGTTGGGCCTGATCTTTGGCGAGGTAGAAACCGCGCTCGCGGTTGTCAAGGGCGATGTCAGCGGCTTGTTCTCTCGCCTCAGTGGATTTGGCCTTCTCCATCGCCAGTTCGTCCTCTAGTCTTTTGATCTTTGCCAGTTGGGAAGCAATCTCAGCATCTTTCGTGGCGAGGGCCTCGGCATGAGTTTCGGTCGCTTTCTTGATCTCCTCGGACGTAGCCTGCATCACCGCCTCCATGTCAGACTTCGCCAAGGCCAAGGACTCCGCAGACTTTTTCTCTTGCTCCGCCAACGCCTTCTTCACTAACTCCAGCTCAGCGCGCAGTATGGCAAGCTCTGACTCCTTAGCAATCAGCGCCTCGCCTCGGGCGATCAAGTCCTTCTCAGCTTGCTCTTTTTCCTTTTTGCAAGCTTGAAGGCTTGCATCAAGCTCATCTGCTTCTTCCTTCATCAGCGCCAGCTGATCCTCCAGCTCGCCGATTTTAATCCCCGCCGTGCCAATCATCTTGTCGGCATAGACTTTGTCTTTTCCTGCCTGCGTCGCCAGTTTGTCGAAACGCTTTTCCCAAGCAGCGGCGGCTTCTTGATGCTTAGCACTTTCGGCCTTCAACCGCTCAGCTTCAACGGTGGCGGCATTGAACTTCTCAAACGCGTGGGCAAAGATGCACCCAGCGCGTAGGAGGCAAGCAAGAGTCTCCTCCTTGGTGTCATTAAGGCCCCGACTCAAAACTTCTTTTTCTATGGCGTCACGGTTAAGACCAGCAAGTAAGAATTCTGAGGGTTCAATGGCGTGGGGGAGCATATTATAATAGCTTGAAGAACCGACCTCGGGAGCAGGGGCTTGTTCAATTTGAGCCGCTTCAGAGGTAGTGGCAGCACCAGGACAGGATTTTTCCCCTTGATGAGGCGGGGAAGGCATGGAGCCCGCATCATGTGTTGAGGGCGGGCTAGGAGGCGCACCTTGGCGAGAGGGAGACTTCGGGGTTTCATTTTCTTTTTCCTTCTCTCCAACAGGAGTGTCGGAAGACGCAGCAGCTTTTGTGGCGTTGACGCCGGCGAGTTTCTCGGCAGCTGAGGATTGAGAAATGTTGGTGGTTGTGGCACCGACGGAGGCGGCTGTGGCGCCAGCAGAGGACTCAGCGGCAACAGCAGCGGTCGCACCGGCGGTGGCAGGAGTAGAAGCTGGTACGGTGGTTGGCTCGATAGCCGCGGCGACGGAGGCTTCAGTGACATTTTTGCCTTTAGGCGCAGCAGCAGTGGTGGGCTGAGCGCCAGGGTTTGATGTGCCGGCGCCGGAGGAGGCTTTGACCAATCTTCTCCTCTTGGGAGCTTTGGTGCTCTCGGCTTGGTTCTCAGCACCGCCCCGTTTTTTCACGTCGCCCTCAGTGTTGAATTTTGGGGAAAAGCGAGCCATTCTCCTCTCGCGGGCCATCAGGAGCTCGGCGTTCGTGAAATTCATATCTTCTGTAACAATAAAAATACGATCAGTGACAACATAGGAGACGAGAAAGGAAATGTCAATAATGAAAGTGAGCTATGGGCAACCTAAGTATTTGGGAGTTCTTGAGAGGTCAGCGCCCTCAAGGACTGTTGTGCAGTCAAGGATGGGAAGTGGGGCAAGGAGATTAAGAAAGGCTTTGTCGTTGGCGGACAAAGATTCCTCTGAAGGATCGGTGATCCCATTGGGCTTCTCCGTCCAGTAAAGAGGAAAAAGGGCGGTCCCGTCTCTAAGGGTGAATGCCTCTGGGTAGGCGGGATGAACCGCCACACGGAAGTACTTCCGTGCAAAGGAGGACTTCGCGTTACTTTTGTGAGGGTGCAAGCACTTCCGGCCGGCTCGGGCCTTCAAGGAAATCCATCCTTTGTTTTTGATGGACTTGGGGTCGGCGTCGTAGAGGTAGAAGAAACTGGTGGGGGATGGGGCGATGCCGACAGCGGCGCTTAAGATTTCAAAACATCGAATGAACGCCCAGGCGTTAGGGTGGAGTTGGCAGGGAGCCGCGTTGATGTCGCGGAGGACGGTTTGGACAAAGGGCGAGAAAGGAAGCCTGATTCCAAGCTCGCTAAACATGTATTCATACGCAAAGAAAAAATGGGATCTCTTTACGTCGCCGTCTGGCTTATGAAGCCAGGGGCGGTCCTCAGGACTGCAAATCCAGATCCTGAGTTTGGCGTTAAATTCATCGTCATTAGACAAACCACCCAGGGAGTTCACGAACTGCACGATGAAATCGCTATTCTGGAAAATAGAAGGTTGGTCTATAGCCTCGTGAGTGGGGGCTATTTGGACTGGAAGGGGCAGAGTGGCGTAGGTTTTTAGTCGGTAAGGTGGGATCTCCGGGACCTCTAAACGGAGGCCGCCGGCGGCGGTGGCATCAGGGTCGCTTCCGGAGGAAGAAGAGGAGTGGTTAGGGGAGGTAGGGCTTGAGGCCATTTTTAGAAGACAGTGAAGTGAAAGAAAGGGAAAGATGAGTATGTGTATGATGCAAAGATAAGGACAGTGGGACTCACCGGAGTAGGATGTGAAGAGTGGGTAGCGGAAAGGGTGATAAGCGACGGCTCCGGAGCGGAAGTGGGCAGAGGGAGTTTGGTAAGCGATTAGGGAAGTAAAGAGGGGTCTCGGAAAGGGATGACTGTGGGGAAGAAGGGTTTTTATAGGAGAAGGGGGGAAGCTGGAAGGGTGACGCGTGTTGGACGCGTGTGGAAGGTTGGAAGTCATGATGGTTTTGGGGAGGTGGGTCGCGTGCAATGGGGAGTTACTGCGCACGATGGGACGGTTATGAAAGGTGAAGTGACGGTTCCGGAGAAAGAGGGAAATTGATGTAACCAACACATCACGTGGGGCAGTCACGTGGGGCAGATAGGGATTTGAAAGGGTTTTAAAATAAGGGAAAGCGCGAAAAGCCTCGCCACTATAAAGATCAAACACCATCGCCTGACAGGTGACACCAACAACAAAGTTCAGTCGCTCGCCGGGGTTATCGCCAGTCAATGATTGAATGATCAGCACATGACCCATGCCTGCCACCT
The DNA here is from genome assembly GCF_012489685.1 of Lotus japonicus. Classification (NCBI taxonomy): domain Eukaryota; kingdom Viridiplantae; phylum Streptophyta; class Magnoliopsida; order Fabales; family Fabaceae; genus Lotus; species Lotus japonicus. The sequence continues at coordinate 38,774,285 of NC_080042.1, forward strand.
TTCCCGCCGGCGAACGATCATACACCTGCTCCAACTTATCGCCAATACGAAGTAATCGTTCTCGCCGCTTGTGGACTTGTGGACTTGCCAGCTCGGGTTGCTCGTCAAGTCAGTGGATCGGGTAACTGAAAATGCTAGTTTCCTTTTGCTCACGCCATGTTGGCGATATAGTTTACTTCCCTTTTCTCAAGCCATGTTGGCAGTGCAGATTCCGGTGTACTGTAAGACATATGTAAAAGCATTTAAAAGACACACTTAGCTCTCATACCTCGAGCTCGGTGTCTTGTGGACTAGTGGACTGGGCGAGCCCCTAGAGGGGCAACGCCCAGCATGTATCCCGCCCTGAGGCGGGGCCCTGGCCTTCAGATGGGCCTTGACCTCGGAGGCCCAATTGGCCCAATAGGTAGTACCCAAGCTCTATAAATAGGAGGTAGTTATCAAGTGTAGGGGACTTTTGGCTCATTTGATGAAATAACACATGAAATTCAGCACTCTCTCTCTCATTCTCATTCTCTCTTAACACAATCCTCCACCTCTAGGTACTATACCTCTCTTCAATGTTCATTCCAAGAAAAAGGACTGCACGTTTGTTCGAGTTATGTTCCCGTCGAGCAGCTCTACGATTAATTTGTGCGAAACGTTCATAAAACAAAATTCCTGCGCGCGAATTCGACGAAACTGGGGCACAGTCCCTAATTTTAGTCCCTTAAACTCTGGAAAAAATTTTGGAACATTTCAGGACTGCATATTTGTTCGAGTTATGTTCCTGTCGAGCAGTTATGCGTATCATTTGGGCGAAACGTTCATAAAACATAATTACTGCGCGCGAATTCGACGAAACTAGGGAACAGTCCCAAATTTTAGTCCCTTAAACTGTGGACAAAAATTTGGAACATTTCAGGAATGCACGTTTGTTCGAGTTATGTTCCCATCGAGCAGCCCTACGAACAATTTGGGCGAAACGTTCATAAAACAAAATTCCTACGTGCGAATTCGACGAAACTGGGGCACAGTCCCTAATTTTAGTCCCTTAAACTCTGGAAAAAATTTTGGAACATTTCGGGACTGCATATTTGTTCGAGTTATGTTCCTGTCGAGCAGTTATGCGTATCATTTGGGCGAAACGTTCATAAAACATAATTACTGCGCGCGAATTCGACGAAACTAGGGAACAGTCCCTAATTTTAGTCCCTTAAACTGTGGACAAAAATTTGGAACATTTTAGGACTGCACATTTGTTCGAGTTATGGTCCAGTCGAGCAGCTCTGCGTATCATTTGCGCGAAACGTTGATAAAACAAAATTCCTCTGCGCGAATTCGATGAAACTGGGGCACAGTCCCTTATTTTAGACCCTTAAACTGTGGAAAAAATTTGGAACATTTCAGGACTGCACGTTTGTTCGAGTTATGTTCCCGTCGAGCAGCTCTACGATTAATTTGTGCGAAACGTTCATAAAACAAAATTCCTGCGCGTGAATTCGTCGAAGCTGGGGCACAGTCCCTAATTTTAATCCCTTAAACTGTGGACAAAAATTTGGAACATTTCAGGACTGCACGTTTGTTCGAGTTATGTTCCCGTCGAGTAGCTCTACGAGCAACTTGGGCGAAACGTTCATAAAACAAAATTCCTACGCGCGAATTCGAAGAAACTGCGGCACAGTCCCTAATTTTAGTCCCTTAAACTGGGGAAAAATTTTTGGAACATTTCGGGACTGCACATTTGTTCGAGTTATGTTCCCGTCGAGCAGCTCTACGAACAATTTGGTCGAAACGTTCATAAAACAAAATTCCTGCGCGCGAATTCGACGAAGCTGGGGCCTAGTCCCTAATTTTAGTCCCTTAAACTGTGGACAAAAATTTGGAACATTTCAGGACCGCACGTTTGTTCGAGTTATGTTCCCGTCGAGCAGCCCTACGAACAATTTGGGCGAAACGTTCATAAAACAAAATTCCTGCGCGCGAATTCGACGAAACTGGGGCACCGTCCCTAATTTTAGTCCCTTAAACTCTGGAAAAAATTTTGGAACATTTCGGAACTGCATATTTGTTCGAGTAATGTTCCTGTCGAGCAGTTATGCGTATCATTTGGGCGAAACGTTCATAAAACATAATTACTGCGTGCGAATTTGACGAAACTAGGGAACTGTCCCTAATTTTAGTCCCTTAAACTGTGGACAAAAATTTGGAACATTTCAGGAATGCACGTTTGTTCGAGTTATGTTCCCGTCGAGCAGCCCTACGAACAATTTGGGCGAAACGTTCATAAAACAAAATTCCTACGTGCGAATTCGACGAAACTGGGGCACAGTCCCTAATTTTAGTCCCTTAAACTCTGGAAAAAATTTTGGAACATTTCGGGACTGCATATTTGTTCGAGTTATGTTCCTGTCGAGCAGTTATGCGTATCATTTGGGCGAAACGTTCATAAAACATAATTACTGCGCGCGAATTCGACGAAACTAGGGAACAGTCCCTAATTTTAGTCCCTTAAACTCTGGAAAAAATTTTGGAACATTTCGGGACTGCATATTTGTTCGAGTTATGTTCCTGTCGAGCAGTTATGCGTATCATTTGGGCGAAACGTTCATAAAACATAATTACTGCGCGCGAATTCGACGAAACTAGGGAACAGTCCCTAATTTTAGTCCCTTAAACTGTGGACAAAAATTTGGAACATTTTAGGACTGCACATTTGTTCGAGTTATGGTCCAGTCGAGCAGCTCTGCGTATCATTTGCGCGAAACGTTGATAAAACAAAATTCCTCTGCGCGAATTCGACGAAACTGGGGCACAGTCCCTTATTTTAGTCCCTTAAACTGTGGACAAAAATTTGGAACATTTCAGGACCGCACGTTTGTTTGAGTTATGTTTCCGTCGAGCAGCTCTACGATTAATTTGTGCGAAACGTTCATAAAACAAAATTCCTGCGCGTGAATTCGTCGAAGCTGGGGCACAATCCCTAATTTTAGTCCCTTAAACTGTGGACAAAAATTTGGAACATTTCAGGACCGCACGTTTGTTCGAGTTATGTTCCCGTGGAGCAGCTCTACGAGCAATTTGGGCGAAACGTTCATAAAACAAAATTCCTACGCGCGAATTCGAAGAAACTGGGGCACAGTCCCTAATTTTAGTCCCTTAAACTAGGGAAAATTTTTTGGAACATTTCGGGACTGCACATTTGTTCGAGTTATGTTCCCGTCGAGCAGCTCTACGAACAATTTGGGCGAAACGTTCAAAAAACAAAAATTTGGAACGTTTTAGGACTGCACATTTGTTCGAGTTATGTTCCCGTCGAGTAGCTCTACGATTAATTTGTGCGAAACGTTCATAAAAACAAATTCCTGCGTGCGAGGGCACAGTCCCTTATTTTAGTCCCTTAAACTGTGGACAAAAATTTGGAACATTTTAGGAATGCACGTTTGTTCGAGTTATGTTCCCGTCGAGCAGCCCTACGAACAATTTGGGCGAAAAGTTCATAAAACAAAATTCCTGCGCGCGAATTCGACGAAACTGGGGCACAGTCCCTAATTTTAGTCCCTTAAACTCTGGAAAAAATTTTGGAACATTTCGGGACTGCATATTTGTTCGAGTTATGTTCCTGTTGAGCAGTTATGCGTATCATTTGGGCGAAACGTTCATAAAACATAATTACTGCGCGCGAATTCGACGAAACTAGGGAACAGTCCCTAATTTTAGTCCCTTAAACTGTGGACAAAAATTTGGAACATTTTAGGACAGCACATTTGTTCGAGTTATGGTCCAGTCGAGCAGCTCTGCGTATCATTTGCGCGAAACGTTGATAAAACAAAATTCCTCTGCGCGAATTCGACGAAACTGGGGCACAGTCCCTTATTTTAGTCCCTTAAACTGTGGACAAAAATTTGGAACATTTCAGGACCGCACGTTTGTTTGAGTTATGTTTCCGTCGAGCAGCTCTACGATTAATTTGTGCGAAACGTTCATAAAACAAAATTCCTGCGCGTGAATTCGTCGAAGCTGGGGCACAATCCCTAATTTTAGTCCCTTAAACTGTGGACAAAAATTTGGAACATTTCAGGACCGCACGTTTGTTCGAGTTATGTTCCCGTGGAGCAGCTCTACGAGCAATTTGGGCGAAACGTTCATAAAACAAAATTCCTACGCGCGAATTCGAAGAAACTGGGGCACAGTCCCTAATTTTAGTCCCTTAAGCTAGGGAAAATTTTTTGGAACATTTCGGGACTGCACATTTGTTCGAGTTATGTTCCCGTCGAGCAGCTCTACGAACAATTTGGGCGAAACGTTCAAAAAACAAAAATTTGGAACGTTTTAGGACTGCACATTTGTTCGAGTTATGTTCCCGTCGAGTAGCTCTACGATTAATTTGTGTGAAACGTTCATAAAAACAAATTCCTGCGTGCGAGGGCACAGTCCCTTATTTTAGTCCCTTAAACTGTGGACAAAAATTTGGAACATTTTAGGAATGCACGTTTGTTCGAGTTATGTTCCCGTCGAGCAGCCCTACGAACAATTTGGGCGAAACGTTCATAAAACAAAATTCCTGCGCGCGAATTCGACGAAACTGGGGCACAGTCCCTAATTTTAGTCCCTTAAACTCTGGAAAAAATTTTGGAACATTTCGGGACTGCATATTTGTTCGAGTTATGTTCCTGTCGAGCAGTTATGCGTATCATTTGGGCGAAACGTTCATAAAACATAATTACTGCGCGCGAATTCGACGAAACTAGGGAACAGTCCCTAATTTTAGTCCCTTAAACTGTGGACAAAAATTTGGAACATTTCAGGAATGCACGTTTGTTCGAGTTATGTTCGCATCGAGCAGCTCTGCGTATCATTTGCGCGAAACGTTGATAAAACAAAATTCCTCTGCGCGAATTCGACGAAACTGGGGCACAGTCCCTTATTTTAGACCCTTAAACTGTGGAAAAAATTTGGAACATTTCAGGACTGCACGTTTGTTCGAGTTATGTTCCCGTCGAGCAGCTCTACGATTAATTTGTGCGAAACGTTCATAAAACAAAATACCTGCGCGTGAATTCGTCGAAGCTGGGGCACAGTCCCTAATTTTAATCCCTTAAACTGTGGACAAAAATTTGGAACATTTCAGGACTGCACGTTTGTTCGAGTTATGTTCCCGTCGAGTAGCTCTACGAGCAACTTGGGCGAAACGTTCATAAAACAAAATTCCTACGCGCGAATTCGAAGAAACTGGGGCACAGTCCCTAATTTTAGTCCCTTAAACTGGGGAAAAATTTTTGGAACATTTCGGGACTGCACATTTGTTCTAGTTATGTTCCCGTCGAGCAGCTCTACGAACAATTTGGTCGAAACGTTCATAAAACAAAATTCCTGCGCGCGAATTCGACGAAGCTGGGGCCTAGTCCCTAATTTTAGTCCCTTAAACCGTGGACAAAAATTTGGAACATTTTAGGAAAGCACGTTTGTTCGAGTTATGTTCCCGTCGAGCAGCCCTACGAACAATTTGGGCGAAACGTTCATAAAACAAAATTCCTGCGCGCGAATTCGACGAAACTGGGGCACAGTCCCTAATTTTAGTCCCTTAAACTCCGGAAAAAATTTTGGAACATTTCGGGACTGCATATTTGTTCGAGTTATGTTCCCGTCGAGCAGCTCTACGAACAATTTGGGCGAAACGTTCAAAAAACAAAAATTTGGAACGTTTTAGGACTGCACATTTGTTCGAGTTATGTTCCCGTCGAGTAGCTCTACGATTAATTTGTGCGAAACGTTCATAAAAACAAATTCCTGCGTGCGAGGGCACAATCCCTTAAACTGTGGACAAAAATTTGGAACATTTTAGGAATGCACGTTTGTTCGAGTTATGTTCCCGTCGAGCAGCCCTACGAACAATTTGGGCGAAACGTTCATAAAACAAAATTCCTGCGCGCGAATTCGACGAAACTGGGGCACAGTCCCTAATTTTTGTCCCTTAAACTCTGGAAAAAATTTTGGAACATTTCGGGACTGCATATTTGTTCGAGTTATGTTCCTGTCGAGCAGTAATGCGTATCATTTGGGCGAAACGTTCATAAAACATAATTACTGCGCGCGAATTAGACGAAACTAGGGAACAGTCCCTAATTTTAGTGCCTTAAACTGTGGACAAAAATTTGGAACATTTCAGGAATGCACGTTTTTTCGAGTTATGTTCCCGTCGAGCAGCCCTACGAACAATTTGGGCGAAACGTTCATAAAACAAAATTCCTACGTGCGAATTCGACGAAACTGGGGCACAGTCCCTAATTTTAGTCCCTTAAACTCTGGAAAAAATTTTGGAACATTTCGGGACTGCATATTTGTTCGAGTTATGTTCCTGTCGAGCAGTTATGCGTATCATTTGGGCGAAACGTTCATAAAACATAATTACTGCGCGTGAATTCGACGAAACTAGGGAACAGTCCCTAATTTTAGTCCCTTAAACTGTGGACAAAAATTTGGAACATTTTAGGACTGCACATTTGTTCGAGTTATGGTCCAGTCGAGCAGCTCTGCGTATCATTTGCGCGAAATGTTGATACAACAAAATTCCTCTGCGCGAATTCGACGAAACTGGGGCACAGTCCCTTATTTTAGACCCTTAAACTGTGGAAAAAATTTGGAACATTTCAGGACTGCACGTTTGTTCGAGTTATGTTCCCGTCGAGCAGCTCTACGATTAATTTGTGCGAAACGTTCATAAAACAAAATTCCTGCGCGTGAATTCGTCGAAGCTGGGGCACAGTCCCTAATTTTAATCCCTTAAACTGTGGACAAAAATTTGGAACATTTCAGGACTGCACGTTTGTTCGAGTTATGTTCCCGTCGAGTAGCTCTACGAGCAACTTGGGCGAAACGTTCATAAAACAAAATTCCTACGCGCGAATTCGAAGAAACTGGGGCACAGTCCCTAATTTTAGTCCCTTAAACTGGGGAAAAATTTTTGGAACATTTCGGGACTGCACATTTGTTCTAGTTATGTTCCCGTCGAGCAGCTCTACGAACAATTTGGTCGAAACGTTCATAAAACAAAATTCCTGCGCGCGAATTCGACGAAGCTGGGGCCTAGTCCCTAATTTTAGTCCCTTAAACCGTGGACAAAAATTTGGAACATTTTAGGAAAGCACGTTTGTTCGAGTTATGTTCCCGTCGAGCAGCCCTACGAACAATTTGGGCGAAACGTTCATAAAACAAAATTCCTGCGCGCGAATTCGACGAAACTGGGGCACAGTCCCTAATTTTAGTCCCTTAAACTCCGGAAAAAATTTTGGAACATTTCGGGACTGCATATTTGTTCGAGTTATGTTCCTGTCGAGCAGTTATGCGTATCATTTGGGCGAAACGTTCATAAAACATAATTACTGCGCGCGAATTCGACGAAACTAGGGAACAGTCCCTAATTTTAGTCCCTTAAACTGTGGACAAAAATTTGGAACATTTCAGGAATGCACGTTTGTTCGAGTTATGTTCCCATCGAGCAGCCCTACGAAAAATTTGTGCGAAACGTTCATAAAACAAAATGCCTACGTGCGAATTCGACGAAACTGGGGCACAGTCCCTAATTTTAGTCCCTTAAACTCTGGAAAAATTTTTGGAACATTTCGGGACTGCATATTTGTTCGAGTTATGTTCCTGTCGAGCAGTTATGCGTATCATTTGGGCGAAACGTTCATAAAACATAATTACTGCGCGCGAATTCGACGAAACTAGGGAACAGTCCCTAATTTTAGTCCCTTAAACTGTGGACAAAAATTTGGAACATTTTAGGAATGCACGTTTGTTCGAGTTATGTTCCCATCGAGCAGCCCTACGAACAATTTGGGCGAAACGTTCATAAAACAAAATTCCTACGTGCGAATTCGACGAAACTGGGGCACAGTCCCTAATTTTAGTCCCTTAAACTCTGGAAAAAATTTTGGAACATTTCGGGACTGCATATTTGTTCGAGTTATGTTCTTGTCGAGCAGTTATGCGTATCATTTGGGCGAAACATTCATAAAACATAATTACTGCGCGCGAATTCGACGAAACTAGGGAACAGTCCCTAATTTTAGTCCCTTAAACTGTGGACAAAAATTTGGAACATTTCAGAAATGCACGTTTGTTCGAGTTATGTTCCCATCGAGCAGCCCTACGAACAATTTGGGCGAAACGTTCATAAAACAAAATTCCTACGTGCGAATTCGACGAAACTGGGGCACAGTCCCTAATTTTAGTCCCTTAAACTCTGGAAAAAATTTTGGAACATTTCGGGACTGCATATTTGTTCGAGTTATGTTCTTGTCGAGCAGTTATGCGTATCATTTGGGCGTAACATTCATAAAACATAATTACTGCGCGCGAATTCGACGAAACTAGGGAACAGTCCCTAATTTTAGTCCCTTAAACTGTGGACAAAAATTTGGAACATTTCAGGAATGCACGTTTGTTCGAGTTATGTTCCCATCGAGCAGCCCTACGAACAATTTGGGCGAAACGTTCATAAAACAAAATTCCTACGTGCGAATTCGACGAAACTGGGGCACAGTCCTTAATTTTAGTCCCTTAAACTCTGGAAAAAATTTTGGAACATTTCGGGACTGCATATTTGTTCGAGTTATGTTCCTGTCGAGCAGTTATGCGTATCATTTGGGCGAAACGTTCATAAAACATAATTACTGCGCGCGAATTCGACGAAACTAGGGAACAGTCCCTAATTTTAGTCCCTTAAACTGTGGACAAAAATTTGGAACATTTTAGGACTGCACATTTGTTCGAGTTATGGTCCAGTCGAGCAGCTCTGCGTATCATTTGCGCGAAACGTTGATAAAACAAAATTCCTCTGCGCGAATTCGACGAAACTGGGGCACAGTCCCTTATTTTAGACCCTTAAACTGTGGAAAAAATTTGGAACATTTCAGGACTGCACGTTTGTTCGAGTTATGTTCCCGTCGAGCAGCCCTACGAACAATTTGGGCGAAACGTTCATAAAACAAAATTCCTACGTGCGAATTCGACGAAACTGGGGCACAGTCCCTAATTTTAGTCCCTTAAACTCTGGAAAAAATTTTGGAACATTTCGGGACTGCATATTTGTTCGAGTTATGTTCCTGTCGAGCAGTTATGCGTATCATTTGGGCGAAACATTCATAAAACATAATTACTGCGCGCGAATTCGACGAAACTAGGGAACAGTCCCTAATTTTAGTCCCTTAAACTGTGGACAAAAATTTGGAACATTTCAGGAATGCACGTTTGTTCGAGTTATGTTCCCATCGAGCAGCCCTACGAACAATTTGGGCGAAACGTTCATAAAACAAAATTCCTACGTGCGAATTCGACGAAACTGGGGCACAGTCCCTAATTTTAGTCCCTTAAACTCTGGAAAAAATTTTGGAACATTTCGGGACTGCATATTTGTTCGAGTTATGTTCCTGTCGAGAAGTTATGCGTATCATTTGGGCGAAACGTTCATAAAACATAATTACTGCGCGCGAATTCGACGAAACTAGGGAACAGTCCCTAATTTTAGTCCCTTAAACTGTGGACAAAAATTTGGAACATTTTAGGACTGCACATTTGTTCGAGTTATGGTCCAGTCGAGCAGCTCTGCGTATCATTTGCGCGAAACGTTGATAAAACAAAATTCCTCTGCGCGAATTCGACGAAACTGGGGCACAGTCCCTTATTTTAGACCCTTAAACTGTGGAAAAAATTTGGAACATTTCAGGACTGCACGTTTGTTCGAGTTATGTTCCCGTCGAGCAGCTCTACGATTAATTTGTGCGAAACGTTCATAAAACAAAATTCCTGCGCGTGAATTCGTCGAAGCTGGGGCACAGTCCCTAATTTTAGTCCCTTAAAATGTGGACAAAAATTTGGAACATTTCAGGACTGCACGTTTGTTCGAGTTATGTTCCCGTCGAGTAGCTCTACGAGCAACTTGGGCGAAACGTTCATAAAACAAAATTCCTACGCGCGAATTCGAAGAAACTGGGGCACAGTCCCTAATTTTAGTCCCTTAAACTGGGGAAAAATTTTTGGAACATTTCGGGACTGCACATTTGTTCGAGTTATGTTCTCGTCGAGCAGCTCTACGAACAATTTGGTCGAAACGTTCATAAAACAAAATTCCTGCGCGCGAATTCGACGAAGCTGGGGCCTAGTCCCTAATTTTAGTCCCTTAAACTGTGGACAAAAATTTGGAACATTTCAGGACCGCACGTTTGTTCGAGTTATGTTCCCATCGAGCAGCTCTACGAGCAATTTGGGCGAAACGTTCATAAAACAAAATTCCTACGCGCGAATTCGAAGAAACTGGGGCACAGTCCCTAATTTTAGTCCCTTAAACTAGGGAAATTTTTTTTGAACATTTCGGGACTGCACATTTGTTCGAGTTATGTTCCCGTCGAGCAGCTCTACGAACAATTTGGGCGAAACGTTCAAAAAACAAAAATTTGGAACGTTTTAGGACTGCACATTTGTTCGAGTTATGTTCCCGTCGAGTAGCTCTACGATTAATTTGTGCGAAACGTTCATAAAAACAAATTCCTGCGTGCGAGGGCACAATCCCTTAAACTGTGGACAAAAATTTGGAACATTTTAGGAATGCACGTTTGTTCGAGTTATGTTCCCGTCGAGCAGCCCTACGAACAATTTGGGCGAAACGTTCATAAAACAAAATTCCTGCGCGCGAATTCGACGAAACTGGGGCACAGTCCCTAATTTTTGTCCCTTAAACTCTGGAACAAATTTTGGAACATTTCGGGACTGCATATTTGTTCGAGTTATGTTCCTGTCGAGCAGTTATGCGTATCATTTGGGCGAAACGTTCATAAAACATAATTACTGCGCGCGAATTAGACGAAACTAGGGAACAGTCCCTAATTTTAGTGCCTTAAACTGTGGACAAAAATTTGGAACATTTCAGGAATGCACGTTTGTTCGAGTTATGTTCCCGTCGAGCAGCCCTACGAACAATTTGGGCGAAACGTTCATAAAACAAAATTCCTACGTGCGAATTCGACGAAACTGGGGCACAGTCCCTAATTTTAGTCCCTTAAACTCTGGAAAAAATTTTGGAACATTTCGGGACTGCATATTTGTTCGAGTTATGTTCCTGTCGAGCAGTTATGCGTATCATTTGGGCGAAACGTTCATAAAACATAATTACTGCGCGTGAATTCGACGAAACTAGGGAACAGTCCCTAATTTTAGTCCCTTAAACTGTGGACAAAAATTTGGAACATTTTAGGACTGCACATTTGTTCGAGTTATGGTCCAGTCGAGCAGCTCTGCGTATCATTTGCGCGAAACGTTGATAAAACAAAATTCCTCTGCGCGAATTCGACGAAACTGGGGCACAGTCCCTTATTTTCGACCCTTAAACTGTGGAAAAAATTTGGAACATTTCAGGACTGCACGTTTGTTCGAGTTATGTTCCCGTCGAGCAGCTCTACGATTAATTTGTGCGAAACGTTCATAAAACAAAATTCCTGCGCGTGAATTCGTCGAAGCTGGGGCACAGTCCCTAATTTTAGTCCCTTAAAATGTGGACAAAAATTTGGAACATTTCAGGACTGCACGTTTGTTCGAGTTATGTTCCCGTCGAGTAGCTCTACGAGCAACTTGGGCGAAACGTTCATAAAACAAAATTCCTACGCGCGAATTCGAAGAAACTGGGGCACAGTCCCTAATTTTAGTCCCTTAAACTAGGGAAAAATTTTTGGAACATTTCGGGACTGCACATTTGTTCGAGTTATGTTCTCGTCGAGCAGCTCTATGAACAATTTGGTCGAAACGTTCATAAAACAAAATTCCTGCGCGCGAATTCGACGAAGCTGGGGCCTAGTCCCTAATTTTAGTCCCTTAAACTGTGGACAAAAATTTGGATCATTTCAGGACCGCACGTTTGTTCGAGTTATGTTCCCGTCGAGCAGCTCTACGAACAATTTGGGCGAAACGTTCATAAAACATAATTACTGCGCGCGAATTCGACGAAACTAGGGAACAGTCCCTAATTTTAGTCCCTTAAACTGTGGACAAAAATTTGGAACATTTCAGGAATGCACGTTTGTTCGAGTTATGTTCCCATCGAGCAGCCCTACGAAAAATTTGTGCGAAACGTTCATAAAACAAAATTCCTACGTGCGAATTCGACGAAACTGGGGCACAGTCCCTAATTTTAGTCCCTTAAACTCTGGAAAAAATTTTGGAACATTTCGGGACTGCATATTTGTTCGAGTTATGTTCCTGTCGAGCAGTTATGCGTATCATTTGGGCGAAACGTTCATAAAACATAATTACTGCGCGCGAATTCGACGAAACTAGGGAACAGTCCCTAATTTTAGTCCCTTAAACTGTGGACAAAAATTTGGAACATTTCAGGAATGCACGTTTGTTCGAGTTATGTTTCCATCGAGCAGCCCTACGAACAATTTGGGCGAAACGTTCATAAAACAAAATTTCTACGTGCGAATTCGACGAAACTGGGGCACAGTCCCTAATTTTAGTCCCTTAAACTCTGGAAAAAATTTTGGAACATTTCGGGACTGCATATTTGTTCGAGTTATGTTCCTGTCGAGCAGTTATGCGTATCATTTGGGCGAAACGTTCATAAAACATAATTACTGCGCGCGAATTCGACGAAACTAGGGAACAGTCCCTAATTTTAGTCCCTTAAACTGTGGACAAAAATTTGGAACATTTCAGGAATGCACGTTTGTTCGAGTTATGTTCCCATCGAGCAGCCCTACGAACAATTTGGGCGAAACGTTCATAAAACAAAATTTCTACGTGCGAATTCGACGAAACTGGGGCACAGTCCCTAATTTTAGTCCCTTAAACTCTGGAAAAAATTTTGGAACATTTCGGGACTGCATATTTGTTCGAGTTATGTTCCTGTCGAGCAGTTATGCGTATCATTTGGGCGAAACGTTCATAAAACATAATTACTGCGCGCGAATTCGACGAAACTAGGGAACAGTCCCTAATTTTAGTCCCTTAAACTGTGGACAAAAATTTGGAACATTTTAGGACTGCACATTTGTTCGAGTTATGGTCCAGTCGAGCAGCTCTGCGTATCATTTGCGCGAAACGTTGATAAAACAAAATTCCTCTGCGCGAATTCGACGAAACTGGGGCACAGTCCCTTATTTTAGACCCTTAAACTGTGGAAAAAATTTGGAACATTTCAGGACTGCACGTTTGTTCGAGTTATGTTCCCGTCGAGCAGTTATGCGTATCATTTGGGCGAAACATTCATAAAACATAATTACTGCGCGCGAATTCGACGAAACTAGGGAACAGTCCCTAATTTTAGTCCCTTAAACTGTGGACAAAAATTTGGAACATTTCAGGAATGCACGTTTGTTCGAGTTATGTTCCCATCGAGCAGCCCTACGAACAATTTGGGCGAAACGTTCATAAAACAAAATTCCTACGTGCGAATTCGACGAAACTGGGGCACAGTCCCTAATTTTAGTCCCTTAAACTCTGGAAAAATTTTTGGAACATTTCGGGACTGCATATTTGTTCGAGTTATGTTCCTGTCGAGCAGTTATGCGTATCATTTGGGCGAAACGTTCATAAAACATAATTACTGCGCGCGAATTCGACGAAACTAGGGAACAGTCCCTAATTTTAGTCCCTTAAACTGTGGACAAAAATTTGGAACATTTTAGGACTGCACATTTGTTCGAGTTATGGTCCAGTCGAGCAGCTCTGCGTATCATTTGCGCGAAACGTTGATAAAACAAAATTCCTCTGCGCGAATTCGACGAAACTGGGGCACAGTCCCTTATTTTAGACCCTTAAACTGTGGAAAAAATTTGGAACATTTCAGGACTGCACGTTTGTTCGAGTTATGTTCCCGTCGAGCAGCCCTACGAACAATTTGGGCGAAACGTTCATAAAACAAAATTCCTACGTGCGAATTCGACGAAACTGGGGCACAGTCCCTAATTTTAGTCCCTTAAACTCTGGAAAAAATTTTGGAACATTTCGGGACTGCATATTTGTTCGAGTTATGTTCCTGTCGAGCAGTTATGCGTATCATTTGGGCGAAACATTCATAAAACATAATTACTGCGCGCGAATTCGACGAAACTAGGGAACAGTCCCTAATTTTAGTCCCTTAAACTGTGGACAAAAATTTGGAACATTTCAGGAATGCACGTTTGTTCGAGTTATGTTCCCATCGAGCAGCCCTACGAACAATTTGGGCGAAACGTTCATAAAACAAAATTTCTACGTGCGAATTCGACGAAACTGGGGCACAGTCCCTAATTTTAGTCCCTTAAACTCTGGAAAAAATTTTGGAACATTTCGGGACTGCATATTTGTTCGAGTTATGTTCCTGTCGAGCAGTTATGCGTATCATTTGGGCGAAACGTTCATAAAACATAATTACTGCGCGCGAATTCGACGAAACTAGGGAACAGTCCCTAATTTTAGTCCCTTAAACTGTGGACAAAAATTTGGAACATTTTAGGACTGCACATTTGTTCGAGTTATGGTCCAGTCGAGCAGCTCTGCGTATCATTTGCGCGAAACGTTCATAAAACATAATTACTGCGCGCGAATTCGACGAAACTAGGGAACAGTCCCTAATTTTAGTCCCTTAAACTCTGGAAAAAATTTTGGAACATTTCGGGACTGCATATTTGTTCGAGTTATGTTCCTGTCGAGCAGTTATGCGTATCATTTGGGCGAAACGTTCATAAAACATAATTACTGCGCGCGAATTAGACGAAACTAGGGAATAGTCACTAATTTTAGTCCCTTAAACTGTGGACAAAAATTTGGAACATTTCAGGAATGCACGTTTGTTCGAGTTATGTTCCCGTCGAGCAGCTCTACGAACAATTTGGGCGAAACGTTCAAAAAACAAAAATTTGGAACGTTTTAGGACTGCACATTTGTTCGAGTTATGTTCCTGTCGAGTAGCTCTACGATTAATTTGTGCGAAACATTCATAAAACAAAATTCTTGCGCGCGAATTCGACGAAATTGGGGCACAGTCCCTTATTTTAGTCCCTTAAACTGTGGACAAAAATTTGGAACATTTCAGGAATGCACGTTTGTTCGAGTTATGTTCCCGTCGAGCAACCCTACGAACAATTTGGGCGAAACGTTCATAAAACAAAATTCCTGCGCGCGAATTCGACGAAACTCGGGCACAGTCCCTAATTTTAGTCCCTTAAACTCTGGAAAAAATTTTGGAACATTTCGGGACTGCATATTTGTTCGAGTTATGTTCCTGTCGAGCAGTTATGCGTATCATTTGGGCGAAACGTTCATAAAACATAATTACTGCGCGCGAATTCGACGAAACTAGGGAACAGTCCCTAATTTTAGTCCCTTAAACTGTGGACAAAAATTTGGAACATTTTAGGACTGCATATTTGTTCGAGTTATGGTCCAGTCGAGCAGCTCTGCGTATCATTTGCGCGAAACGTTGATAAAACAAAATTCCTCTTCGCGAATTCGACGAAACTGGGGCACAGTCCCTTATTTTAGACCCTTAAACTGTGGAAAAAATTTGGAACATTTCAGGACAGCACGTTTGTTCGAGTTATGTTCCCGTCGAGCAGCTCTACGATTAATTTGTGCGAAACGTTCATAAAACAAAATTCCTGCGCGCGAATTCGACGAAACTGGGGCACAGTCCCTTATTTTAGTCCCTTAAACTGTGGACAAAAATTTGGAACATTTCAGGAATGCACGTTTGTTCGAGTTATGTTCCCGTCGAGCAACCCTACGAACAATTTGGGCGAAACGTTCATAAAACAAAATTCCTGCGCGCGAATTCGACGAAACTGGGGCACAGTCCCTAATTTTAGTGCCTTAAACTCTGGAAAAAATTTTGGAACATTTCGGGACTGCATATTTGTTCGAGTTATGGTCCAGTCGAGCAGCTCTGCGTATCATTTGCGCGAAACGTTGATAAAACAAAATTCCTCTTCGCGAATTCGACGAAACTGGGGCACAGTCCCTTATTTTAGACCCTTAAACTGTGGAAAAAATTTGGAACATTTTAGGACTGCATATTTGTTCGAGTTATGGTCCAGCCGAGTAGCTCTGCGTATCATTTGCGCGAAACATTGATAAAACAAAATTCCTCTTCGCATATTCGACGAAACTGGGGCACAGTCCCTTATTTTCGACCCTTAAACTTTGGAAAAAATTTGGAACATTTTAGGACTGCACGTTTGTTCGAGTTATGTTCTCGTCGAGCAGCTCTACGTATCATTTGCGCGAAACGTTGATAAAACAAAATTCCTCTTCGCGAATTCGACAAAACTGGGGCACAGTCCCTTATTTTGGACCCTTAAACTATGGAAAAAATTTGGAACATTTCAGGACTGCACGTTTGTTCGAGTTATGTTCCCGTCGAGCAGCTCTACGATTAATTTGTGCGAAACGTTCATAAAACAAAATTCCTGCGCGCGAATTCGACGAAACTGGGGCACAGTCCCTAATTTTAGTGCCTTAAACTCTGGAAAATATTTTGGAACATTTCGGGACTGCATATTTGTTCGAGTTATGGTCCAGTAGAGCAGCTCTGCGTATCATTTGCGCGAAACGTTGATAAAACAAAATTCCTCTTCGCGAATTCGACGAAACTGGGGCACAGTCCCTTATTTTAGACCCTTAAACTGTGGAAAAAATTTGGAACATTTCAGGACTGCACGTTTGTTCGAGTTATGTTCCCGTCGAGCAGCTCGACGATTAATTTGTGCGAAACGTTCATAAAACAAAATTCCTACGCGCGAATTCGACGAAACTGGGGCACAGTCCCTTATTTTAGTCCCTTAAACTGTGGACAAAAATTTGGAACATTTCAGGAATGCACGTTTGTTCGAGTTATGTTCCCGTCGAGCAGCCCTACGAACAATTTGGGCGAAACGTTCATAAAACAAAATTCCTGCGCGCGAATTCGACGAAACTGGGGCATAGTCCCTAATTTTAGTGCCTTAAACTCTGGAAAAAATTTTGGAACATTTCGGGACTGCATATTTGTTCGAGTTATGGTCCAGTCGAGCAGCTCTGCGTATCATTTGTGCGAAACGTTGATAAAACAAAATTCCTCTTCGCGAATTCGACGAAACTGGGGCACAGTCCCTTATTTTAGACCCTTAAACTGTGGAAAAAATTTGGAACATTTTAGGACTGCATATTTGTTCGAGTTATGGTCCATTCAAGTAGCTCTGCGTATCATTTGCGCGAAACATTGATAAAACAAAATTCCTCTTCGCATATTCGACGAAACTAGGGCACAGTCCCTTATTTTCGACCCTTAAACTGTGGAAAAAATTTGGAACATTTCAGGACTGCACGTTTGTTCGAAATATGTTCCCGTCGAGCAGCTCTACGATTAATTTGTGCGAAACGTTCATAAAACAAAATTCCTGCGCGCGAATTCGACGAAACTGGGGCACAGTCCCTTATATTAGTCCCTTAAACTGTGGACAAAAATTTGGAACATTTCAGGAATGCACGTTTGTTCGAGTTATGTTCCCGTCGAGCAACCCTACGAACAATTTGGGCGAAACGTTCATAAAACAAAATTCCTGCGCGCGAATTCGACGAAACTCGGGCATAGTCCCTAATTTTAGTCCCTTAAACTCTGGAAAAAATTTTGGAACATTTCGGGACTGCATATTTGTTCGAGTTATGTTCCTGTCGAGCAGTTATGCGTATCATTTGGGCGAAACGTTCATAAAACATAATTACTGCGCGCGAATTCGACGAAACTAGGGAACAGTCCCTAATTTTAGTTTCTTAAACTGTGGACAAAAAATTGGAACATTTTAGGACTGCATATTTGTTAGAGTTATGGTCCAGTCGAGCAGCTCTACGTATCATTTGCGCGAAACGTTGATAAAACAAAATTCCTCTTCACGAATTCGACGAAACTGGGGCACAGTCCCTTATTTTAGACCCTTAAACTGTGGAAAAAATTTGGAACATTTCAGGACTGCACGTTTGTTCGATTTATGTTCCCGTCGAGCAGCTCTACGATTAATTTGTGCGAAACGTTCATAAAACAAAATTCCTGCGCGCGAATTCGACGAAACTGGGGCACAGTCCCTTATTTTAGTCCCTTAAACTATGGACAAAAATTTGGAACATTTCAGGAATGCACGTTTGTTCGAGTTATGTTCCCGTCGAGCAACCCTACGAACAATTTGTGCGAAACGTTCATAAAACAAAATTCCTGCGCGCGAATTCGACGAAACTGGGGCACAGTCCCTTATTTTAGTCCCTTAAACTGTGGACAAAAATTAGGAACATTTCAGGAATGCACGTTTGTTCGAGTTATGTTCCCGTCGAGCAGCCCTACGAACAATTTGGGCGAAACGTTCATAAAACAAAATTCCTGCGCGCGAATTCGATGAAACTGGGGCACAGTCCCTAATTTTAGTGCCTTAAACTCTGGAAAATATTTTGGAACATTTCGGGACTGCATATTTGTTCGAGTTATGGTCCAGTCGAGCAGCTCTACGAATCATTTGCGCGAAACGTTGATAAAACAAAATTCCTCTTCGCGAATTCGACGAAACTGGGCACAGTCCCTTATTTTAGACCCTTAAACTGTGGAAAAAATTTGGAACATGTCAGGACTGCACGTTTGTTCGAGTTATGTTCCCGTCGAGCAGCTCGACGATTAATTTGTGCGAAACGTTCATAAAACAAAATTCCTGCGCGCGAATTCGACGAAACTGGGGCACAGTCCCTTATTTTAGTCCCTTAAACTGTGGACAAAAATTTGGAACATTTCAGGAATGCACGTTTGTTCGAGTTATGTTCCCGTCGAGCAGCCCTACGAACAATTTGGGCGAAACGTTCATAAAACAAAATTCCTGCGCGCGAATTCGACGAAACTGGGGCACAGTCCCTAATTTTAGTGCCTTAAACTCTGGAAAATATTTTGGAACATTTCGGGACTGCATATTTGTTCGAGTTATGGTCCAGTCGAGCAGCTCTGCGTATCATTTGCGCGAAACGTTGATAAAACAAAATTCCTCTTCGCGAATTCGACGAAACTGGGCACAGTCCCTTATTTTAGACCCTTAAACTGTGGAAAAAATTTGGAACATGTCAGGACTGCACGTTTGTTCGAGTTATGGTCCAGTCGAGCAGCTCTGCGTATCATTTGCGCGAAACGTTGATAAAACAAAATTCCTCTTCGCGAATTCGACGAAACTGGGCACAGTCCCTTATTTTAGACCCTTAAACTGTGGAAAAAATTTGGAACATGTCAGGACTGCACGTTTGTTCGAGTTATGTTCCCGTCGAGCAGCTCGACGATTAATTTGTGCGAAACGTTCATAAAACAAAATTCCTGCGCGCGAATTCGACGAAACTGGGGCACAGTCCCTAATTTTAGTGCCTTAAACTCTGGAAAATATTTTGGAACATTTCGGGACTGCATATTTGTTCGAGTTATGGTCCAGTCGAGCAGCTCTGCGTATCATTTGCGCGAAACGTTGATAAAACAAAATTCCTCTTCGCGAATTCGACGAAACTGGGCACAGTCCCTTATTTTAGACCCTTAAACTGTGGAAAAAATTTGGAACATGTCGGGACTGCATATTTGTTCGAGTTATGGTCCAGTCGAGCAGCTCTGCGTATCATTTGCGCGAAACGTTGATAAAACAAAATTCCTCTTCACGAATTCGACGAAACTGGGGCACAGTCCCTTATTTTAGACCCTTAAACTGTGGAAAAAATTTGGAACATTTCAGGACTGCACGTTTGTTCGATTTATGTTCCCGTCGAGCAGCTCTACGATTAATTTGTGCGAAACGTTCATAAAACAAAATTCCTGCGCGCGAATTCGACGAAACTGGGGCACAGTCCCTTATTTTAGTCCCTTAAACTGTGGAAAAAATTTGGAACATTTCAGGACTGCACGTTTGTTCGATTTATGTTCCCGTCGAGCAGCTCTACGATTAATTTGTGCGAAACGTTCATAAAACAAAATTCCTGCGCGCGAATTCGACGAAACTGGGGCACAGTCCCTTATTTTAGTCCCTTAAACTGTGGAAAAAATTTGGAACATTTCAGGACTGCACGTTTGTTCGATTTATGTTCCCGTCGAGCAGCTCTACGATTAATTTGTGCGAAACGTTCATAAAACAAAATTCCTACGCGCGAATTCGACGAAACTGGGGCACAGTCCCTTATTTTAGTCCCTTAAACTGTGGACAAAAATTAGGAACATTTCAGGAATGCACGTTTGTTCGAGTTATGTTCCCGTCGAGCAACCCTACGAACAATTTGGGCGAAACGTTCATAAAACAAAATTCCTGCGCGCGAATTCGACGAAACTCGGGCACAGTCCCTATTTTTAGTCCCTTAAACTCTGGAAAAAATTTTGGAACATTTCGGGACTGCATATTTGTTCGAGTTATGTTCCTGTCGAGCAGTTATGCGTATCATTTGGGCGAAACGTTCATAAAACATAATTACTGCGCGCGAATTCGACGAAACTAGGGAACAGTCCCTAATTTTAGTCCCTTAAACTGTGGACAAAAATTTGGAACATTTTAGGACTGCATATTTGTTCGAGTTATGGTCCAGTCGAGCAGCTCTGCGTATCATTTGCGCGAAACGTTGATAAAACAAAATTCCTCTTCACGAATTCGACGAAACTGGGGCACAGTCCCTTATTTTAGACCCTTAAACTGTGGAAAAAATTTGGAACATTTCAGGACTGCACGTTTGTTCGATTTATGTTCCCGTCGAGCAGCTCTACGATTAATTTGTGCGAAACGTTCATTAAACAAAATTCCTGCGCGCGAATTCGACGAAACTGGGGCACAGTCCCTTATTTTAGTCCCTTAAACTGTGGACAAAAATTTGGAACATTTCAGGAATGCACGTTTGTTCGAGTTATGTTCCCGTCGAGCAACCCTACGAACAATTTGGGCGAAACCTTCATAAAACAAAATTCCTGCGCGCGAATTCGACGAAACTCGGGCACAGTCCCTAATTTTAGTCCCTTAAACTCTGGAAAAAGTTTTGGAACATTTCGGGACTGCATATTTGTTCGAGTTATGGTCCAGTCGAGCAGCTCTGCGTATCATTTGCGCGAAACGTTGATAAAACAAAATTCCTCTTCGCGAATTCGACGAAACTGGGCACAGTCCCTTATTTTAGACCCTTAAACTGTGGAAAAAATTTGGAACATGTCAGGACTGCACGTTTGTTCGAGTTATGGTCCAGTCGAGCAGCTCTGCGTATCATTTGCGCGAAACGTTGATAAAACAAAATTCCTCTTCGCGAATTCGACGAAACTGGGCACAGTCCCTTATTTTAGACCCTTAAACTGTGGAAAAAATTTGGAACATGTCAGGACTGCACGTTTGTTCGAGTTATGTTCCCGTCGAGCAGCTCGACGATTAATTTGTGCGAAACGTTCATAAAACAAAATTCCTGCGCGCGAATTCGACGAAACTGGGGCACCTTATTTTAGTCCCTTAAACTGTGGACAAAAATTTGGAACATTTCAGGAATGCACGTTTGTTCGAGTTATGTTCCCGTCGAGCAGCCCTACGAACAATTTGGGCGAAACGTTCATAAAACAAAATTCCTGCGCGCGAATTCGACGAAACTGGGGCACAGTCCCTAATTTTAGTGCCTTAAATTCTGGAAAATATTTTGGAACATTTCGGGACTGCATATTTGTTCGAGTTATGGTCCAGTCGAGCAGCTCTGCGTATCATTTGCGCGAAACGTTGATAAAACAAAATTCCTCTTCGCGAATTCGACGAAACTGGGCACAGTCCCTTATTTTAGACCCTTAAACTGTGGAAAAAATTTGGAACATGTCAGGACTGCACGTTTGTTCGAGTTATGTTCCCGTCGAGCAGCTCGACGATTAATTTGTGCGAAACGTTCATAAAACAAAATTCCTGCGCGCGAATTCGACGAAACTGGGGCACAGTCCCTTATTTTAGTCCCTTAAACTGTGGACAAAAATTTGGAACATTTCAGGAATGCACGTTTGTTCGAGTTATGTTCCCGTCGAGCAGCCCTACGAACAATTTGGGCGAAACGTTCATAAAACAAAATTCCTGCGCGCGAATTCGACGAAACTGGGGCACAGTCCCTAATTTTAGTGCCTTAAACTCTGGAAAATATTTTGGAACATTTCGGGACTGCATATTTGTTCGAGTTATGGTCCAGTCGAGCAGCTCTGCGTATCATTTGCGCGAAACGTTGATAAAACAAAATTCCTCTTCACGAATTCGACGAAACTGGGGCACAGTCCCTTATTTTAGACCCTTAAACTGTGGAAAAACTTTGGAACATTTCAGGACTGCACGTTTGTTCGATTTATGTTCCCGTCGAGCAGCTCTACGATTAATTTGTGCGAAACGTTCATAAAACAAAATTCCTGCGCGCGAATTCGACGAAACTGGGGCACAGTCCCTTATTTTAGTCCCTTAAACTGTGGAAAAAATTTGGAACATTTCAGGACTGCACGTTTGTTCGATTTATGTTCCCGTCGAGCAGCTCTACGATTAATTTGTGCGAAACGTTCATAAAACAAAATTCCTGCGCGCGAATTCGACGAAACTGGGGCACAGTCCCTTATTTTAGTCCCTTAAACTGTGGAAAAAATTTGGAACATTTCAGGACTGCACGTTTGTTCGATTTATGTTCCCGTCGAGCAGCTCTACGATTAATTTGTGCGAAACGTTCATAAAACAAAATACCTACGCGCGAATTCGACGAAACTGGGGCACAGTCCCTTATTTTAGTCCCTTAAACTGTGGACAAAAATTAGGAACATTTCAGGAATGCACGTTTGTTCGAGTTATGTTCCCGTCGAGCAACCCTACGAACAATTTGGGCGAAACGTTCATAAAACAAAATTCCTGGGCGCGAATTCGACGAAACTCGGGCACAGTCCCTATTTTTAGTCCCTTAAATTCTGGAAAAAATTTTGGAACATTTCGGGACTGCATATTTGTTCGAGTTATGTTCCTGTCGAGCAGTTATGCGTATCATTTGGGCGAAACGTTCATAAAACATAATTACTGCGCGCGAATTCGACGAAACTAGGGAACAGTCCCTAATTTTAGTCCCTTAAACTGTGGACAAAAATTTGGAACATTTTAGGACTGCATATTTGTTCGAGTTATGGTCCAGTCGAGCAGCTCTGCGTATCATTTGCGCGAAACGTTGATAAAACAAAATTCCTCTTCACGAATTCGACGAAACTGGGGCACAGTCCCTTATTTTAGACCCTTAAACTGTGGAAAAAATTTGGAACATTTCAGGACTGCACGTTTGTTCGATTTATGTTCCCGTCGAGCAGCTCTACGATTAATTTGTGCGAAACGTTCATAAAACAAAATTCCTGCGCGCGAATTCGACGAAACTGGGGCACAGTCCCTTATTTTAGTCCCTTAAACTGTGGACAAAAATTTGGAACATTTCAGGAATGCACGTTTGTTCGAGTTATGTTCCCGTCGAGCAACCCTACGAACAATTTGGGCGAAACCTTCATAAAACAAAATTCCTGCGCGCGAATTCGACGAAACTCGGGCACAGTCCCTAATTTTAGTCCCTTAAACTCTGGAAAAAGTTTTGGAACATTTCGGGACTGCATATTTGTTCGAGTTATGTTCCT
This sequence comes from Lotus japonicus, assembly GCF_012489685.1. Classification (NCBI taxonomy): domain Eukaryota; kingdom Viridiplantae; phylum Streptophyta; class Magnoliopsida; order Fabales; family Fabaceae; genus Lotus; species Lotus japonicus. The sequence goes on from NC_080042.1 coordinate 38,797,911, forward strand.
GTCGAGCAGTTATGCGTATCATTTGGGCGAAACCCTTCATAAAACAAAATTCCTGCGCGCGAATTCGACGAAACTCGGGCACAGTCCCTAATTTTAGTCCCTTAAACTCTGGAAAAAGTTTTGGAACATTTTAGGACTGCATATTTGTTCGAGTTATGGTCCAGTCGAGCAGCTCTGCGTATCATTTGCGCGAAACGTTGATAAAACAAAATTCCTCTTCGCGAATTCGACGAAACTGGGCACAGTCCCTTATTTTAGACCCTTAAACTGTGGAAAAAATTTGGAACATGTCAGGACTGCACGTTTGTTCGAGTTATGGTCCAGTCGAGCAGCTCTGCGTATCATTTGCGCGAAACGTTGATAAAACAAAATTCCTCTTCGCGAATTCGACGAAACTGGGCACAGTCCCTTATTTTAGACCCTTAAACTGTGGAAAAAATTTGGAACATGTCAGGACTGCACGTTTGTTCGAGTTATGTTCCCGTCGAGCAGCTCGACGATTAATTTGTGCGAAACGTTCATAAAACAAAATTCCTGCGCGCGAATTCGACGAAACTGGGGCACCTTATTTTAGTCCCTTAAACTGTGGACAAAAATTTGGAACATTTCAGGAATGCACGTTTGTTCGAGTTATGTTCCCGTCGAGCAGCCCTACGAACAATTTGGGCGAAACGTTCATAAAACAAAATTCCTGCGCGCGAATTCGACGAAACTGGGGCACAGTCCCTAATTTTAGTGCCTTAAATTCTGGAAAATATTTTGGAACATTTCGGGACTGCATATTTGTTCGAGTTATGGTCCAGTCGAGCAGCTCTGCGTATCATTTGCGCGAAACGTTGATAAAACAAAATTCCTCTTCGCGAATTCGACGAAACTGGGCACAGTCCCTTATTTTAGACCCTTAAACTGTGGAAAAAATTTGGAACATGTCAGGACTGCACGTTTGTTCGAGTTATGTTCCCGTCGAGCAGCTCGACGATTAATTTGTGCGAAACGTTCATAAAACAAAATTCCTGCGCGCGAATTCGACGAAACTGGGGCACAGTCCCTTATTTTAGTCCCTTAAACTGTGGACAAAAATTTGGAACATTTCAGGAATGCACGTTTGTTCGAGTTATGTTCCCGTCGAGCAGCCCTACGAACAATTTGGGCGAAACGTTCATAAAACAAAATTCCTGCGCGCGAATTCGACGAAACTGGGGCACAGTCCCTAATTTTAGTGCCTTAAACTCTGGAAAATATTTTGGAACATTTCGGGACTGCATATTTGTTCGAGTTATGGTCCAGTCGAGCAGCTCTGCGTATCATTTGCGCGAAACGTTGATAAAACAAAATTCCTCTTCACGAATTCGACGAAACTGGGGCACAGTCCCTTATTTTAGACCCTTAAACTGTGGAAAAAATTTGGAACATTTCAGGACTGCACGTTTGTTCGATTTATGTTCCCGTCGAGCAGCTCTACGATTAATTTGTGCGAAACGTTCATAAAACAAAATTCCTGCGCGCGAATTCGACGAAACTGGGGCACAGTCCCTTATTTTAGTCCCTTAAACTGTGGAAAAAATTTGGAACATTTCAGGACTGCACGTTTGTTCGATTTATGTTCCCGTCGAGCAGCTCTACGATTAATTTGTGCGAAACGTTCATAAAACAAAATCTGCGCGAATTCGACGAACTGGGCACAGTCCTTATTTTAGTCCTTAAACTGTGGAAAAATTTGAACATTTCAGGACTGCACGTTTGTTCGATTTATGTTCCCGTCGAGCAGCTCTACGATTAATTTGTGCGAAACGTTCATAAAACAAAATTCCTACGCGCGAATTCGACGAAACTGGGGCACAGTCCCTTATTTTAGTCCCTTAAACTGTGGACAAAAATTAGGAACATTTCAGGAATGCACGTTTGTTCGAGTTATGTTCCCGTCGAGCAACCCTACGAACAATTTGGGCGAAACGTTCATAAAACAAAATTCCTGCGCGCGAATTCGACGAAACTCGGGCACAGTCCCTATTTTTAGTCCCTTAAATTCTGGAAAAAATTTTGGAACATTTCGGGACTGCATATTTGTTCGAGTTATGTTCCTGTCGAGCAGTTATGCGTATCATTTGGGCGAAACGTTCATAAAACATAATTACTGCGCGCGAATTCGACGAAACTAGGGAACAGTCCCTAATTTTAGTCCCTTAAACTGTGGACAAAAATTTGGAACATTTTAGGACTGCATATTTGTTCGAGTTATGGTCCAGTCGAGCAGCTCTGCGTATCATTTGCGCGAAACGTTGATAAAACAAAATTCCTCTTCACGAATTCGACGAAACTGGGGCACAGTCCCTTATTTTAGACCCTTAAACTGTGGAAAAAATTTGGAACATTTCAGGACTGCACGTTTGTTCGATTTATGTTCCCGTCGAGCAGCTCTACGATTAATTTGTGCGAAACGTTCATAAAACAAAATTCCTGCGCGCGAATTCGACGAAACTGGGGCACAGTCCCTTATTTTAGTCCCTTAAACTGTGGACAAAAATTTGGAACATTTCAGGAATGCACGTTTGTTCGAGTTATGTTCCCGTCGAGCAACCCTACGAACAATTTGGGCGAAACCTTCATAAAACAAAATTCCTGCGCGCGAATTCGACGAAACTCGGGCACAGTCCCTAATTTTAGTCCCTTAAACTCTGGAAAAAGTTTTGGAACATTTCGGGACTGCATATTTGTTCGAGTTATGTTCCTGTCGAGCAGTTATGCGTATCATTTGGGCGAAACGTTCATAAAACATAATTACTACGCGCGAATTCGACGAAACTAGGGAACAGTCCCTAATTTTAGTCCCTTAAACTGTGGAAAAAATTTGGAACATTTTAGGACTGCATATTTGTTCGAGTTATGGTCCAGTCGAGCAGCTCTGCGTATCATTTGCGCGAAACGTTGATAAAACAAAATTCCTCTTCGCGAATTCGACGAAACTGGGGCACAGTCCCTTATTTTAGACCCTTAAACTGTGGAAAAAATTTGGAACATTTCAGGACTGCACGTTTGTTCGAGTTATGTTCCCGTCGAGCAGCTCGACGATTAATTTGTGCGAAACGTTCATAAAACAAAATTCCTGCGCGCGAATTCGACGAAACTGGGGCACAGTCCCTTATTTTAGTCCCTTAAACTGTGGACAAAAATTTGGAACATTTCAGGAATGCACGTTTGTTCGAATTATGTTCCCGTCGAGCAACCCTACGAACAATTTGGGCGAAACGTTCATAAAACAAAATTCCTGCGCGCGAATTCGACGAAACTCGGGCACAGTCCCTAATTTTAGTCCCTTAAACTCTGGAAAAAATTTTGGAACATTTCGGGACTGCATATTTGTTCGAGTTATGTTCCTGTCGAGCAGTTATGCGTATCATTTGGGCGAAACGTTGATAAAACAAAATTCCTCTTCGCGAATTCGACGAAACTGGGGCACAGTCCCTTATTTTAGACCCTTAAACTGTGGAAAAAATTTGGAACATTTAAGGATTGCACGTTTGTTCGAGTTATGTTCCCGTCGAGCAGCTCTACGATTAATTTGTGCGAAACGTTCATAAAACAAAATTCCTGCGCGCGAATTCGACGAAACTGGGGCACAGTCCCTTATTTTAGTCCCTTAAACTGTGGACAAAAATTTGGAACATTTCAGGAATGCACGTTTGTTCGAGTTATGTTCCCGTCGAGCAACCCTACGAACAATTTGGGCGAAACGTTCATAAAAAAAAATTCCTGCGCGCGAATTCGACGAAACTAGGGAACAGTCCCTAATTTTAGTCCCTTAAACTGTGGACAAAAATTTGGAACATTTCGGGACTGCATATTTGTTCGAGTTATGGTCCAGTCGAGCAGCTCTGCGTATCATTTGCGCGAAACGTTGATAAAACAAAATTCCTCTGCGCGAATTCGACGAAACTGGGGCACAGTCCCCTATTTTAGACCCTTAAACTGTGGAAAAAATTTGGAACATTTCAGGACTGCACGTTTGTTCGAGTTATGTTCCCGTCGAGCAGCTCTACGATCAATTTGTGCGAAACGTTCATAAAACAAAATTCCTGCGCGCGAATTCGTCGAAGCTGGGGCACAGTCCCTAATTTTAGTCCCTTAAACTGTGGACAAAATTTTAAAAACATTTCAGGACTTCACGTTTGTTCGAGTTATGTTCCCGTCGAGTAGCTCTACAAGAAATTTGGGCGAAACGTTCATAAAACAAAATTCCTACGCGCGAATTCGAAGAAACTGGGGCACAGTCCCTAATTTTAGTCCCTTAAACTGTGGAAAATTTGTTGGAACATTTCGGGACTGCACATTTGTTCGAGTTATGTTCCCGTCGAGCACCTCTACGAACAATTTGGTCGAAACGTTCATAAAACAAAATTCCTGCGCGCGAATTCGACGAAGCTGGGGCACAGTTCCTAATTTTAGTCCCTTAAACTGTGGACAAAAATTTGGAACATTTCAGGAATGCACGTTTGTTCGAATTATGTTCCCGTCGAGCAACCCTACGAACAATTTGGGCGAAACGTTCATAAAACAAAATTCCTGCGCGCGAATTCGACGAAACTCGGGCACAGTCCCTAATTTTAGTCCCTTAAACTCTGGAAAAAATTTTGGAACATTTCGGGACTGCATATTTGTTCGAGTTATGTTCCTGTCGAGCAGTTATGCGTATCATTTGGGCGAAACGTTGATAAAACAAAATTCCTCTTCGCGAATTCGACGAAACTGGGGCACAGTCCCTTATTTTAGACCCTTAAACTGTGGAAAAAATTTGGAACATTTCAGGACTGCACGTTTGTTCGAGTTATGTTCCCGTCGAGCAGCTCGACGATTAATTTGTGCGAAACGTTCATAAAACAAAATTCCTGCGCGCGAATTCGACGAAACTGGGGCACAGTCCCTTATTTTAGTCCCTTAAACTGTGGACAAAAATTTGGAACATTTCAGGAATGCACGTTTGTTCGAATTATGTTCCCGTCGAGCAACCCTACGAACAATTTGGGCGAAACGTTCATAAAACAAAATTCCTGCGCGCGAATTCGACGAAACTCGGGCACAGTCCCTAATTTTAGTCCCTTAAACTCTGGAAAAAATTTTGGAACATTTCGGGACTGCATATTTGTTCGAGTTATGTTCCTGTCGAGCAGTTATGCGTATCATTTGGGCGAAACGTTGATAAAACAAAATTCCTCTTCGCGAATTCGACGAAACTGGGGCACAGTCCCTTATTTTAGACCCTTAAACTGTGGAAAAAATTTGGAACATTTAAGGATTGCACGTTTGTTCGAGTTATGTTCCCGTCGAGCAGCTCTACGATTAATTTGTGCGAAACGTTCATAAAACAAAATTCCTGCGCGCGAATTCGACGAAACTGGGGCACAGTCCCTTATTTTAGTCCCTTAAACTGTGGACAAAAATTTGGAACATTTCAGGAATGCACGTTTGTTCGAGTTATGTTCCCGTCGAGCAACCCTACGAACAATTTGGGCGAAACGTTCATAAAAAAAAATTCCTGCGCGCGAATTCGACGAAACTAGGGAACAGTCCCTAATTTTAGTCCCTTAAACTGTGGACAAAAATTTGGAACATTTCGGGACTGCATATTTGTTCGAGTTATGGTCCAGTCGAGCAGCTCTGCGTATCATTTGCGCGAAACGTTGATAAAACAAAATTCCTCTGCGCGAATTCGACGAAACTGGGGCACAGTCCCCTATTTTAGACCCTTAAACTGTGGAAAAAATTTGGAACATTTCAGGACTGCACGTTTGTTCGAGTTATGTTCCCGTCGAGCAGCTCTACGATCAATTTGTGCGAAACGTTCATAAAACAAAATTCCTGCGCGCGAATTCGTCGAAGCTGGGGCACAGTCCCTAATTTTAGTCCCTTAAACTGTGGACAAAATTTTAAAAACATTTCAGGACTTCACGTTTGTTCGAGTTATGTTCCCGTCGAGTAGCTCTACAAGAAATTTGGGCGAAACGTTCATAAAACAAAATTCCTACGCGCGAATTCGAAGAAACTGGGGCACAGTCCCTAATTTTAGTCCCTTAAACTGTGGAAAATTTTTTGGAACATTTCGGGACTGCACATTTGTTCGAGTTATGTTCCCGTCGAGCACCTCTACGAACAATTTGGTCGAAACGTTCATAAAACAAAATTCCTGCGCGCGAATTCGACGAAGCTGGGGCACAGTTCCTAATTTTAGTCCCTTAAACTGTGGACAAAAATTTGGAACATTTCAGGACCGCACGTTTGTTCGAGTTATGTTCCCGTCGAGTAGCTCTTCGAGCAATTTGGGCGAAACGTTCATAAAACAAAACTCCTACGCGCGAATTCGAAGAAACTGGGGCACAGTCCCTAATTTTAGTCCCTTAAACTGTGGAAAAATTTTTGGAACATTTCGGGACTGCACATTTGTTCGAGTTATGTTCCCGTCGAGCAGCTCTACGAACAATTTGGTCGAAACGTTCATAAAACAAAATTCCTGCGCGCGAATTCGACGATGCTGGGGCACAGTCCCTAATTTTAGTCCCTTAAACTGTGGACAAAAATTTGGAACATTTCAGGACCGCACGTTTGTTCGAGTTATGTTCCCGTCGAGCAGCTCTACGAGCAATTTGGACGAAACGTTTATAAAACAAAATTCCTACGCGCGAATACGAAGAAACTGGGGCACAGTCCCTAATTTTAGTCCCTTGAACTGGGCAAAATTTTTTGGAACATTTCGGGGCTGCACATTTGTTCGAGTTATGTTCCCCGTCAAGCAGCTCTACGAACAATTTGGGCGAAACGTTCAAAAAACAAAAATTTGGAACGTTTTAGGACTGCACATTTGTTCGAGTTATGTTCCTGTCGAGTAGCTCTACGATTAATTTGTGCGAAACATTCATAAAACAAAATTCCTGCGCGCGAATTCGACGAAACTGGGGCACAGTCCCTTATTTTAGTCCCTTAAACTGTGGACAAAAATTTGGAACATTTCAGGAATGCACGTTTGTTCGAGTTATGTTCCCGTCGAGCAACCCTACAAACAATTTGGGCGAAACGTTCATAAAACAAAATTCCTGCGCGCGAATTCGACGAAACTCGGGCACAGTCCCTAATTTTAGTCCCTTAAACTCTGGAAAAAATTTTGGAACATTTCGGGACTGCATATTTGTTCGAGTTATGTTCCTGTCGAGCAGTTATGCGTATCATTTGGGTGAAACGTTCATAAAACATAATTACTGCGCGCGAATTCGACGAAACTAGGGAACAGTCCCTAATTTTAGTTTCTTAAACTGTGGACAAAAAATTGGAACATTTTAGGACTGCATATTTGTTAGAGTTATGGTCCAGTCGAGCAGCTCTGCGTATCATTTGCGCGAAACGTTGATAAAACAAAATTCCTCTGCGCGAATTCGACGAAACTGGGGCACAGTCCCTAATTTTAGACCCTTAAACTGTGGAAAGAATTTGGAACATTTCAGGACTGCACGTTTGTTCGAGTTATGTTCCCGTCGAGCAGCTCTACGATCAATTTGTGCGAAACGTTCATAAAACAAAATTCCTGCGCGCGAATTCGTCGAAGCTGGGGCACAGTCCCTAATTTTAGTCCCTTAAACTGTGGACAAAAATTTGGAACATTTCAGGACTGCACGTTTGTTCGAGTTATGTTCCCGTCGAGTAGCTCTACGAGCAATTTGGGCGAAACGTTCATAAAACAAAATTCCTACGCGCGAATTCGAAGAAACTGGGGCACAGTCCCTAATTTTAGTCCCTTAAACTGTGGAAAAATTTTTGGAACATTTCGGGACTGCACATTTGTTCGAGTTATGTTCCCGTCGAGCAGCTCTACGAACAATTTGGTCGAAACGTTCATAAAACAAAATTCCTGCGCGCGAATTCGACGAAGCTGGGGCGCAGTCCCTAATTTTAGTCCCTTAAACTGTGGACAAAAATTTGGAACATTTCAGGACCGCACGTTTGTTCGAGTTATGTTCCCGTCGAGCAGCTCTACGAGCAATTTGGGCGAAACGTTCATAAAACAAAATTCCTACGCGCGAATACGAAGAAACTGGGGCACAGTCCCTAATTTTAGTCCCTTAAACTGTGGACAAAATTTTAAAAACATTTCAGGACTTCACGTTTGTTCGAGTTATGTTCCCGTCGAGTAGCTCTACAAGAAATTTGGGCGAAACGTTCATAAAACAAAATTCCTACGCGCGAATTCGAAGAAACTGGGGCACAGTCCCTAATTTTAGTCCCTTAAACTGTGGAAAATTTTTTGGAACATTTCGGGACTGCACATTTGTTCGAGTTATGTTCCCGTCGAGCACCTCTACGAACAATTTGGTCGAAACGTTCATAAAACAAAATTCCTGCGCGCGAATTCGACGAAGCTGGGGCACAGTTCCTAATTTTAGTCCCTTAAACTGTGGACAAAAATTTGGAACATTTCAGGACCGCACGTTTGTTCGAGTTATGTTCCCGTCGAGTAGCTCTTCGAGCAATTTGGGCGAAACGTTCATAAAACAAAACTCCTACGCGCGAATTCGAAGAAACTGGGGCACAGTCCCTAATTTTAGTCCCTTAAACTGTGGAAAAATTTTTGGAACATTTCGGGACTGCACATTTGTTCGAGTTATGTTCCCGTCGAGCAGCTCTACGAACAATTTGGTCGAAACGTTCATAAAACAAAATTCCTGCGCGCGAATTCGACGAAGCTGGGGCACAGTTCCTAATTTTAGTCCCTTAAACTGTGGACAAAAATTTGGAACATTTCAGGACTGCACGTTTGTTCGAGTTATGTTCCCGTCGAGTAGCTCTACGAGCAATTTGGGCGAAACGTTCATAAAACAAAATTCCTACGCGCGAATTCGAAGAAACTGGGGCACAGTCCCTAATTTTAGTCCCTTAAACTGTGGAAAAATTTTTGGAACATTTCGGGACTGCACATTTGTTCGAGTTATGTTCCCGTCGAGCAGCTCTACGAACAATTTGGTCGAAACGTTCATAAAACAAAATTCCTGCGCGCGAATTCGACGAAGCTGGGGCGCAGTCCCTAATTTTAGTCCCTTAAACTGTGGACAAAAATTTGGAACATTTCAGGACCGCACGTTTGTTCGAGTTATGTTCCCGTCGAGCAGCTCTACGAGCAATTTGGGCGAAACGTTCATAAAACAAAATTCCTACGCGCGAATACGAAGAAACTGGGGCACAGTCCCTAATTTTAGTCCCTTAAACTGTGGACAAAATTTTAAAAACATTTCAGGACTTCACGTTTGTTCGAGTTATGTTCCCGTCGAGTAGCTCTACAAGAAATTTGGGCGAAACGTTCATAAAACAAAATTCCTACGCGCGAATTCGAAGAAACTGGGGCACAGTCCCTAATTTTAGTCCCTTAAACTGTGGAAAATTTTTTGGAACATTTCGGGACTGCACATTTGTTCGAGTTATGTTCCCGTCGAGCACCTCTACGAACAATTTGGTCGAAACGTTCATAAAACAAAATTCCTGCGCGCGAATTCGACGAAGCAGGGGCACAGTTCCTAATTTTAGTCCCTTAAACTGTGGACAAAAATTTGGAACATTTCAGGACCGCACGTTTGTTCGAGTTATGTTCCCGTCGAGTAGCTCTTCGAGCAATTTGGGCGAAACGTTCATAAAACAAAACTCCTACGCGCGAATTCGAAGAAACTGGGGCACAGTCCCTAATTTTAGTCCCTTAAACTGTGGAAAAATTTTTGGAACATTTCGGGACTGCACATTTGTTCGAGTTATGTTCCCGTCGAGCAGCTCTACGAACAATTTGGTCGAAACGTTCATAAAACAAAATTCCTGCGCGCGAATTCGACGATGCTGGGGCACAGTCCCTAATTTTAGTCCCTTAAACTGTGGAAAAATTTTTGGAACATTTCGGGACTGCACATTTGTTCGAGTTATGTTCCCGTCGAGCAGCTCTACGAACAATTTGGTCGAAACGTTCATAAAACAAAATTCCTGCGCGCGAATTCGACGAAACTGGGGCACAGTCCCCTATTTTAGACCCTTAAACTGTGGAAAAAATTTGGAACATTTCAGGACTGCACGTTTGTTCGAGTTATGTTCCCGTCGAGCAGCTCTACGATCAATTTGTGCGAAACGTTCATAAAACAAAATTCCTGCGCGCGAATTCGTCGAAGCTGGGGCACAGTCCCTAATTTTAGTCCCTTAAACTGTGGACAAAATTTTAAAAACATTTCAGGACTTCACGTTTGTTCGAGTTATGTTCCCGTCGAGTAGCTCTACAAGAAATTTGGGCGAAACGTTCATAAAACAAAATTCCTACGCGCGAATTCGAAGAAACTGGGGCACAGTCCCTAATTTTAGTCCCTTAAACTGTGGAAAATTTTTTGGAACATTTCGGGACTGCACATTTGTTCGAGTTATGTTCCCGTCGAGCACCTCTACGAACAATTTGGTCGAAACGTTCATAAAACAAAATTCCTGCGCGCGAATTCGACGAAGCTGGGGCACAGTTCCTAATTTTAGTCCCTTAAACTGTGGACAAAAATTTGGAACATTTCAGGACCGCACGTTTGTTCGAGTTATGTTCCCGTCGAGTAGCTCTTCGAGCAATTTGGGCGAAACGTTCATAAAACAAAACTCCTACGCGCGAATTCGAAGAAACTGGGGCACAGTCCCTAATTTTAGTCCCTTAAACTGTGGAAAAATTTTTGGAACATTTCGGGACTGCACATTTGTTCGAGTTATGTTCCCGTCGAGCAGCTCTACGAACAATTTGGTCGAAACGTTCATAAAACAAAATTCCTGCGCGCGAATTCGACGATGCTGGGGCACAGTCCCTAATTTTAGTCCCTTAAACTGTGGACAAAAATTTGGAACATTTCAGGACCGCACGTTTGTTCGAGTTATGTTCCCGTCGAGCAGCTCTACGAGCAATTTGGACGAAACGTTTATAAAACAAAATTCCTACGCGCGAATACGAAGAAACTGGGGCACAGTCCCTAATTTTAGTCCCTTGAACTGGGCAAAATTTTTTGGAACATTTCGGGGCTGCACATTTGTTCGAGTTATGTTCCCGTCAAGCAGCTCTACGAACAATTTGGGCGAAACGTTCAAAAAACAAAAATTTGGAACGTTTTAGGACTGCACATTTGTTCGAGTTATGTTCCTGTCGAGTAGCTCTACGATTAATTTGTGCGAAACATTCATAAAACAAAATTCCTGCGCGCGAATTCGACGAAACTGGGGCACAGTCCCTTATTTTAGTCCCTTAAACTGTGGACAAAAATTTGGAACATTTCAGGAATGCACGTTTGTTCGAGTTATGTTCCCGTCGAGCAACCCTACAAACAATTTGGGCGAAACGTTCATAAAACAAAATTCCTGCGCGCGAATTCGACGAAACTCGGGCACAGTCCCTAATTTTAGTCCCTTAAACTCTGGAAAAAATTTTGGAACATTTCGGGACTGCATATTTGTTCGAGTTATGTTCCTGTCGAGCAGTTATGCGTATCATTTGGGTGAAACGTTCATAAAACATAATTACTGCGCGCGAATTCGACGAAACTAGGGAACAGTACCTAATTTTAGTTTCTTAAACTGTGGACAAAAAATTGGAACATTTTAGGACTGCATATTTGTTAGAGTTATGGTCCAGTCGAGCAGCTCTGCGTATCATTTGCGCGAAACGTTGATAAAACAAAATTCCTCTTCGCGAATTCGACGAAACTGGGGCACAGTCCCTTATTTTAGACCCTTAAACTGTGGAAAAAATTTGGAACATTTCAGGACTGCACGTTTGTTCGAGTTATGTTCCCGTCGAGCAGCTCTACGATTAATTTGTGCGAAACGTTCATAAAACAAAATTCCTGCGCGCGAATTCGACGAAACTGGGGCACAGTTCCTTATTTTAGTCCCTTAAACTGTGGACAAAAATTTGGAACATTTCAGGAATGCACGTTTGTTCGAGTTATGTTCCCGTCGAGCAGCTCTACGATTAATTTGTGCGAAACGTTCATAAAACAAAATTCCTGCGCGCGAATTCGACGAAACTGGGGCACAGTCCCTTATTTTAGTCCCTTAAACTGTGGACAAAAATTTGGAACATTTCAGGAATGCACGTTTGTTCGAGTTATGTTCCCGTCGAGCAGCCCTACGAACAATTTGGGCGAAACGTTCATAAAACAAAATTCCTACGTGCGAATTCGACGAAACTGGGGCACAGTCCCTAATTTTAGTCCCTTAAACTGTGGAAAAATTTTTGGAACATTTCGGGACTGCACATTTGTTCGAGTTATGTTCCCGTCGAGCAGCTCTACGAACAATTTGGTCGAAACGTTCATAAAACAAAATTCCTGCGCGCGAATTCGACGATGCTGGGGCACAGTCCCTAATTTTAGTCCGTTAAACTGTGGACAAAAATTTGGAACATTTCAGGACCGCACGTTTGTTCGAGTTATGTTCCCGTCGAGCAGCTCTACGAGCAATTTGGACGAAACGTTCATAAAACAAATTTCCTACGCGCGAATAAGAATATACTGGGGCACAGTCCCTAATTTTAGTCCCTTAAACTGGGCAAAATTTTTTGGAACATTTCGGGGCTGCACATTTGTTCGAGTTATGTTCCCGTCGAGCAGCTCTACGAACAATTTGGGCGAAACGTTCAAAAAACAAAAATTTGGAACGTTTTAGGACTGCACATTTGTTCGAGTTATGTTCCTGTCGAGTAGCTCTACGATTAATTTGTGCGAAACATTCATAAAACAAAATTCCTGCGCACGAATTCGACGAAACTGGGGCACAGTCCCTTATTTTAGTCCCTTAAACTGTGGACAAAAATTTGGAACATTTCAGGAATGCACGTTTGTTCGAGTTATGTTCCCGTCGAGCAACCCTACAAACAATTTGGGCGAAACGTTCATAAAACAAAATTCCTGCGCGCGAATTCGACGAAACTCGGGCACAGTCCCTAATTTTAGTCCCTTAAACTCTGGAAAAAATTTTGGAACATTTCGGGACTGCATATTTGTTCGAGTTATGTTCCTGTCGAGCAGTTATGCGTATCATTTGGGCGAAACGTTCATAAAACATAATTACTACGCGCGAATTCGACGAAACTAGGGAACAGTCCCTAATTTTAGTCCCTTAAACTGTGGACAAAAATTTGGAACATTTTAGGACTGCATATTTGTTCGAGTTATGGTCCAGTCGAGCAGCTCTGCGTATCATTTGCGCGAAACGTTGATAAAACAAAATTCCTCTTCGCGAATTCGACGAAACTGGGGCACAGTCCCTTATTTTAGACCCTTAAACTGTGGAAAAAATTTGGAACATTTCAGGACTGCACGTTTGTTCGAGTTATGTTCCCGTCGAGCAGCTCTACGATTAATTTGTGCGAAACGTTCATAAAACAAAATTCCTGCGCGCGAATTCGACGAAACTGGGGCACAGTTCCTTATTTTAGTCCCTTAAACTGTGGACAAAAATTTGGAACATTTCCGGAATGCACGTTTGTTCGAGTTATGTTCCCGTCGAGCAGCCCTACGAACAATTTGGGCGAAACGTTCATAAAACAAAATTCCTACGTGCGAATTCGACGAAACTGGGGCACAGTCCCTAATTTTAGTCCCTTAAACTCTGGAAAAAATTTTGGAACATTTCGGGACTGCATATTTGTTCGAGTTATGTTCCTGTCGAGCAGTTATGCGTATCATTTGGGCGAAACGTTCATAAAAAATAATTACTACGCGCGAATTCGACGAAACTAGGGAACAGTCCCTAATTTTAGTCCCTTAAACTGTGGACAAAAATTTGGAACATTTTAGGACTGCATATTTGTTCGAGTTATGGTCCAGTCGAGCAGCTCTGCGTATCATTTGCGCGAAACGTTGATAAAACAAAATTCCTCTTCGCCAATTCGACGAAACTGGGGCACAGTCCCTTATTTTAGACCCTTAAACTGTGGAAAAAATTTGGAACATTTCAGGACTGCACGTTTGTTCAAGTTATGTTCCCGTCGAGCAGCTCTACGATCAATTTGTGCGAAACGTTCATAAAACAAAATTCCTGCGCGCGAATTCGTCGAAGCTGGGGCACAGTCCCTAATTTTAGTCCCTTAAACTGTGGACAAAAATTTGGAACATTTCAGGACTGCACGTTTGTTCGAGTTATGTTCCCGTCGAGTAGCTCTACGAGCAATTTGGGCGAAACGTTCATAAAACAAAATTCCTACGCGCGAATTCGAAGAAACTGGGGCACAGTCCCTAATTTTAGTCCCTTAAACTGTGGAAAAAATTTTGGAACATTTCGGGACTGCACATTTGTTCGAGTTATGTTCCCGTCGAGCAGCTCTACGAACAATTTGGTCGAAACGTTCATAAAACAAAATTCCTGCGCGCGAATTCGACGAAGCTGGGGCACAGTCCCTAATTTTAGTCCCTTAAACTGTGGACAAAAATTTGAAACATTTCAGGACCGCACGTTTGTTCGAGTTATGTTCCCGTCGAGCAACTCTACGAGCAATTTGGGCGAAACGTTCATAAAACAAAATTCCTACGCACGAATACGAAGAAACTAGGGCACAGTCCCTAATTTTAGTCCCTTAAACTGGGCAAAATTTTTTGGAACATTTCGGGGCTGCACATTTGTTCGAGTTATGTTCCCGTCGAGCAGCTCTACGAACAATTTGGGCGAAACGTTCAAAAAACAAAAATTTGGAACATTTCGGGACTGCACATTTGTTCGAGTTATGTTCCTGTCGAGTAGCTCTACGAATAATTTGTGCGAAACATTCATAAAACAAAATTCCTGCGCGCGAATTCGACGAAACTGGGGCACAGTCCCTTATTTTAGTCCCTTAAACTGTGGACAAAAATTTGGAACATTTCAGGAATACACGTTTGTTCGAGTTATGTTCCCGTCGAGCAGCCCTACGAACAATTTGGGCGAAACGTTCATAAAACAAAATTCCTACGCGCGAATTCGAAGAAACTGGGGCACAGTCCCTAATTTTAGTCCCTTAAACTGTGGAAAAAATTTTGGAACATTTCGGGACTGCACATTTGTTCGAGTTATGTTCCCGTCGAGCAGCTCTACGAACAATTTGGTCGAAACGTTCATAAAACAAAATTCCTGCGCGCGAATTCGACGAAGCTGGGGCACAGTCCCTAATTTTAGTCCCTTAAACTGTGGACAAAAATTTGAAACATTTCAGGACCGCACGTTTGTTCGAGTTATGTTCCCGTCGAGCAACTCTACGAGCAATTTGGGCGAAACGTTCATAAAACAAAATTCCTACGCACGAATACGAAGAAACTAGGGCACAGTCCCTAATTTTAGTCCCTTAAACTGGGCAAAATTTTTTGGAACATTTCGGGGCTGCACATTTGTTCGAGTTATGTTCCCGTCGAGCAGCTCTACGAACAATTTGGGCGAAACGTTCAAAAAACAAAAATTTGGAACATTTCGGGACTGCACATTTGTTCGAGTTATGTTCCTGTCGAGTAGCTCTACGAATAATTTGTGCGAAACATTCATAAAACAAAATTCCTGCGCGCGAATTCGACGAAACTGGGGCACAATCCCTTATTTTAGTCCCTTAAACTGTGGACAAAAATTTGGAACATTTCAGGAATACACGTTTGTTCGAGTTATGTTCCCGTCGAGCAGCCCTACGAACAATTTGGGCGAAACGTTCATAAAACAAAATTCCTACGCGCGAATTCGACGAAACTGGGGCACAATCCCTAATTTTAGTCCCTTAAACTCTGGAAAAAGTTTTGGAACATTTCGGGACTGCATATTTGTTCGAGTTATGTTCCTGTCGAGCAGTTATGCGTATCATTTGGGCGAAACGTTCATAAAACATAATTACTGCGCGCGAATTCGACGAAACTAGGGAACAGTCCCTAATTTTAGTCCCTTAAACTGTGGACAAAAATTTGGAACATTTCAGGAATGCACGTTTGTTCGAGTTATGTTCCCGTCGAGCAGCCCTACGAACAATTTGGGCGAAACGTTCATAAAACAAAATTCCAGCGCGCGAATTCGACGAAACTGGGGCACAGTCCCTAATTTTAGTGCCTTAAACTCTGGAAAAAATTTTGGAACATTTCGGGACTGCATATTTGTTCGAGTTATGGTCCAGTCGAGCAGCTCTGCGTATCATTTGCGCGAAACGTTGATAAAACAAAATTCCTCTTCGCGAATTCGACGAAACTGGGGCACAGTCCCTTATTTTAGACCCTTAAACTGTGGAAAAAATTTGGAAAATTTTAGGACTGCATATTTGTTCGAGTTATGGTCCATTCGAGTAGCTCTGCGTATCATTTGCGCGAAACGTTGATAAAACAAAATTCCTTTTCGCGAATTCGACGAAACTGGGGCACAGTCCCTTATTTTAGACCCTTAAACTGTGGAAAAAATTTGGAACATTTCAGGACTGCACGTTTGTTCAAGTTATGTTCCCGTCGAGCAGCTCGACGATTAATTTGTGCGAAACGTTCATAAAACAAAATTCCTGCGCGCGAATTCGACGAAACTGGGGCACAGTCCCTAATTTTAGTGCCTTAAACTCTGGAAAAAATTTTGGAACATTTCGGGACTGCATATTTGTTCGAGTTATGGTCCAGTCGAGCAGCTCTGCGTATCATTTGCGCGAAACGTTGATAAAACAAAATTCCTCTTCGCGAATTCGACGAAACTGGGGCACAGTCCCTTATTTTAGACCCTTAAACTGTGGAAAAAATTTGGAACATTTTAGGACTGCATATTTGTTCGAGTTATGGTCCATTCGAGTAGCTCTGCGTATCATTTGCGCGAAACATTGATAAAACAAAATTCCTCTTCGCATATTCGACGAAACTGGGGCACAGTCCCTTATTTTCGACCCTTAAACTGTGGAAAAAATTTGGAACATTTCAGGACTGCACGTTTGTTCGAGTTATGTTCCCGTCGAGCAACCCTACGAACAATTTGGGCGAAACGTTCATAAAACAAAATTCCTGCGCGCGAATTCGACGAAACTCGGGCACAGTCCCTAATTTTAGTCCCTTAAACTCTGGAAAAAATTTTGGAACATTTCGGGACTGCATATTTGTTCGAGTTATGGTCCAGTCGAGCAGCTCTACGTATCATTTGCGCGAAACGTTGATAAAACAAAATTCCTCTTCGCGAATTCGACGAAACTGGGGCACAGTCCCTTATTTTAGACCCTTAAACTGTGGAAAAAATTTGGAACATTTCAGGACTGCACGTTTGTTCGAGTTATGTTCCCGTCGAGCAGCTCTACGATTAATTTGTGCGAAACGTTCATAAAACAAAATTCCTGCGCGCGAATTCGACGAAACTGGGGCACAGTTCCTTATTTTAGTCCCTTAAACTGTGGACAAAAATTTGGAACATTTCCGGAATGCACGTTTGTTCGAGTTATGTTCCCGTCGAGCAGCCCTACGAACAATTTGGGCGAAACGTTCATAAAACAAAATTCCTACGTGCGAATTCGACGAAACTGGGGCACAGTCCCTAATTTTAGTCCCTTAAACTCTGGAAAAAATTTTGGAACATTTCGGGACTGCATATTTGTTCGAGTTATGTTCCTGTCGAGCAGTTATGCGTATCATTTGGGCGAAACGTTCATAAAAAATAATTACTACGCGCGAATTCGACGAAACTAGGGAACAGTCCCTAATTTTAGTCCCTTAAACTGTGGACAAAAATTTGGAACATTTTAGGACTGCATATTTGTTCGAGTTATGGTCCAGTCGAGCAGCTCTGCGTATCATTTGCGCGAAACGTTGATAAAACAAAATTCCTCTTCGCCAATTCGACGAAACTGGGGCACAGTCCCTTATTTTAGACCCTTAAACTGTGGAAAAAATTTGGAACATTTCAGGACTGCACGTTTGTTCAAGTTATGTTCCCGTCGAGCAGCTCTACGATCAATTTGTGCGAAACGTTCATAAAACAAAATTCCTGCGCGCGAATTCGTCGAAGCTGGGGCACAGTCCCTAATTTTAGTCCCTTAAACTGTGGACAAAAATTTGGAACATTTCAGGACTGCACGTTTGTTCGAGTTATGTTCCCGTCGAGTAGCTCTACGAGCAATTTGGGCGAAACGTTCATAAAACAAAATTCCTACGCGCGAATTCGAAGAAACTGGGGCACAGTCCCTAATTTTAGTCCCTTAAACTGTGGAAAAAATTTTGGAACATTTCGGGACTGCACATTTGTTCGAGTTATGTTCCCGTCGAGCAGCTCTACGAACAATTTGGTCGAAACGTTCATAAAACAAAATTCCTGCGCGCGAATTCGACGAAGCTGGGGCACAGTCCCTAATTTTAGTCCCTTAAACTGTGGACAAAAATTTGAAACATTTCAGGACCGCACGTTTGTTCGAGTTATGTTCCCGTCGAGCAACTCTACGAGCAATTTGGGCGAAACGTTCATAAAACAAAATTCCTACGCACGAATACGAAGAAACTAGGGCACAGTCCCTAATTTTAGTCCCTTAAACTGGGCAAAATTTTTTGGAACATTTCGGGGCTGCACATTTGTTCGAGTTATGTTCCCGTCGAGCAGCTCTACGAACAATTTGGGCGAAACGTTCAAAAAACAAAAATTTGGAACATTTCGGGACTGCACATTTGTTCGAGTTATGTTCCTGTCGAGTAGCTCTACGAATAATTTGTGCGAAACATTCATAAAACAAAATTCCTGCGCGCGAATTCGACGAAACTGGGGCACAGTCCCTTATTTTAGTCCCTTAAACTGTGGACAAAAATTTGGAACATTTCAGGAATACACGTTTGTTCGAGTTATGTTCCCGTCGAGCAGCCCTACGAACAATTTGGGCGAAACGTTCATAAAACAAAATTCCTACGCGCGAATTCGAAGAAACTGGGGCACAGTCCCTAATTTTAGTCCCTTAAACTGTGGAAAAAATTTTGGAACATTTCGGGACTGCACATTTGTTCGAGTTATGTTCCCGTCGAGCAGCTCTACGAACAATTTGGTCGAAACGTTCATAAAACAAAATTCCTGCGCGCGAATTCGACGAAGCTGGGGCACAGTCCCTAATTTTAGTCCCTTAAACTGTGGACAAAAATTTGAAACATTTCAGGACCGCACGTTTGTTCGAGTTATGTTCCCGTCGAGCAACTCTACGAGCAATTTGGGCGAAACGTTCATAAAACAAAATTCCTACGCACGAATACGAAGAAACTAGGGCACAGTCCCTAATTTTAGTCCCTTAAACTGGGCAAAATTTTTTGGAACATTTCGGGGCTGCACATTTGTTCGAGTTATGTTCCCGTCGAGCAGCTCTACGAACAATTTGGGCGAAACGTTCAAAAAACAAAAATTTGGAACATTTCGGGACTGCACATTTGTTCGAGTTATGTTCCTGTCGAGTAGCTCTACGAATAATTTGTGCGAAACATTCATAAAACAAAATTCCTGCGCGCGAATTCGACGAAACTGGGGCACAATCCCTTATTTTAGTCCCTTAAACTGTGGACAAAAATTTGGAACATTTCAGGAATACACGTTTGTTCGAGTTATGTTCCCGTCGAGCAGCCCTACGAACAATTTGGGCGAAACGTTCATAAAACAAAATTCCTACGCGCGAATTCGACGAAACTGGGGCACAATCCCTAATTTTAGTCCCTTAAACTCTGGAAAAAGTTTTGGAACATTTCGGGACTGCATATTTGTTCGAGTTATGTTCCTGTCGAGCAGTTATGCGTATCATTTGGGCGAAACGTTCATAAAACATAATTACTGCGCGCGAATTCGACGAAACTAGGGAACAGTCCCTAATTTTAGTCCCTTAAACTGTGGACAAAAATTTGGAACATTTCAGGAATGCACGTTTGTTCGAGTTATGTTCCCGTCGAGCAGCCCTACGAACAATTTGGGCGAAACGTTCATAAAACAAAATTCCAGCGCGCGAATTCGACGAAACTGGGGCACAGTCCCTAATTTTAGTGCCTTAAACTCTGGAAAAAATTTTGGAACATTTCGGGACTGCATATTTGTTCGAGTTATGGTCCAGTCGAGCAGCTCTGCGTATCATTTGCGCGAAACGTTGATAAAACAAAATTCCTCTTCGCGAATTCGACGAAACTGGGGCACAGTCCCTTATTTTAGACCCTTAAACTGTGGAAAAAATTTGGAAAATTTTAGGACTGCATATTTGTTCGAGTTATGGTCCATTCGAGTAGCTCTGCGTATCATTTGCGCGAAACGTTGATAAAACAAAATTCCTTTTCGCGAATTCGACGAAACTGGGGCACAGTCCCTTATTTTAGACCCTTAAACTGTGGAAAAAATTTGGAACATTTCAGGACTGCACGTTTGTTCAAGTTATGTTCCCGTCGAGCAGCTCGACGATTAATTTGTGCGAAACGTTCATAAAACAAAATTCCTGCGCGCGAATTCGACGAAACTGGGGCACAGTCCCTAATTTTAGTGCCTTAAACTCTGGAAAAAATTTTGGAACATTTCGGGACTGCATATTTGTTCGAGTTATGGTCCAGTCGAGCAGCTCTGCGTATCATTTGCGCGAAACGTTGATAAAACAAAATTCCTCTTCGCGAATTCGACGAAACTGGGGCACAGTCCCTTATTTTAGACCCTTAAACTGTGGAAAAAATTTGGAACATTTTAGGACTGCATATTTGTTCGAGTTATGGTCCATTCGAGTAGCTCTGCGTATCATTTGCGCGAAACATTGATAAAACAAAATTCCTCTTCGCATATTCGACGAAACTGGGGCACAGTCCCTTATTTTCGACCCTTAAACTGTGGAAAAAATTTGGAACATTTCAGGACTGCACGTTTGTTCGAGTTATGTTCCCGTCGAGCAACCCTACGAACAATTTGGGCGAAACGTTCATAAAACAAAATTCCTGCGCGCGAATTCGACGAAACTCGGGCACAGTCCCTAATTTTAGTCCCTTAAACTCTGGAAAAAATTTTGGAACATTTCGGGACTGCATATTTGTTCGAGTTATGGTCCAGTCGAGCAGCTCTACGTATCATTTGCGCGAAACGTTGATAAAACAAAATTCCTCTTCGCGAATTCGACGAAACTGGGGCACAGTCCCTTATTTTAGACCCTTAAACTGTGGAAAAAATTTGGAACATTTCAGGACTGCACGTTTGTTCGAGTTATGTTCCCGTCGAGCAGCTCGACGATTAATTTGTGCGAAACGTTCATAAAACAAAATTCCTGCGCGCGAATTCGACGAAACTGGGGCACAGTCCCTTATTTTAGTCCCGTAAACTGTGGACAAAAATTTGGAACATTTCAGGAATGCACGTTTGTTCGAGTTATGTTCCCGTCGAGCAGCCCTACGAACAATTTGGGCGAAACGTTCATAAAACAAAATTCCAGCGCGCGAATTCGACGAAACTGGGGCACAGTCCCTAATTTTAGTGCCTTAAACTCTGGAAAAAATTTTGGAACATTTCGGGACTGCATATTTGTTCGAGTTATGGTCCAGTCGAGCCGCTCTGCGTATCATTTGCGCGAAACGTTGATAAAACAAAATTCCTCTTCGCGAATTCGACGAAACTGGGGCACAGTCCCTTATTTTAGACCCTTAAACTGTGGAAAAAATTTGGAACATTTTAGGACTGCATATTTGTTCGAGTTATGGTCCATTCGAGTAGCTCTGCGTATCATTTGCGCGAAACGTTGATAAAACAAAATTCCTCTTCGCGAATTCGACGAAACTGGGGCTCAGTCCCTTATTTTAGACCCTTAAACTGTGGAAAAAATTTGGAACATTTCAGGACTGCACGTTTGTTCGAGTTATGTTCCTGTCGAGCAGCTCGACGATTAATTTGTGCGAAACGTTCATAAAACAAAATTCCTGCGCGCGAATTCGACGAAACTGGGGCACAGTCCCTTATTTTAGTCCCGTAAACTGTGGACAAAAATTTGGAACATTTCAGGAATGCACGTTTGTTCGAGTTATGTTCCCGTCGAGCAGCCCTACGAACAATTTGGGCGAAACGTTCATAAAACAAAATTCCTGCGCGCGAATTCGACGAAACTGGGGCACAGTCCCTTATTTTAGTCCCTTAAACTGTGGACAAAAATTTGGAACATTTCAGGAATGCACGTTTGTTCGAGTTATGTTCCCGTCGAGCAGCCCTACGAACAATTTGGGCGAAACGTTCATAAAACAAAATTCCTACGTGCGAATTCGACGAAACTGGGGCACAGTCCCTAATTTTAGTCCCTTAAACTGTGGAAAAATTTTTGGAACATTTCGGGACTGCACATTTGTTCGAGTTATGTTCCCGTCGAGCAGCTCTACGAACAATTTGGTCGAAACGTTCATAAAACAAAATTCCTGCGCGCGAATTCGACGATGCTGGGGCACAGTCCCTAATTTTAGTCCGTTAAACTGTGGACAAAAATTTGGAACATTTCAGGACCGCACGTTTGTTCGAGTTATGTTCCCGTCGAGCAGCTCTACGAGCAATTTGGACGAAACGTTCATAAAACAAATTTCCTACGCGCGAATAAGAAGAAACTGGGGCACAGTCCCTAATTTTAGTCCCTTAAACCGGGCAAAATTTTTTGGAACATTTCGGGGCTGCACATTTGTTCGAGTTATGTTCCCGTCGAGCAGCTCTACGAACAATTTGGGCGAAACGTTCAAAAAACAAAAATTTGGAACGTTTTAGGACTGCACATTTGTTCGAGTTATGTTCCTGTCGAGTAGCTCTACGATTAATTTGTGCGAAACATTCATAAAACAAAATTCCTGCGCACGAATTCGACGAAACTGGGGCACAGTCCCTTATTTTAGTCCCTTAAACTGTGGACAAAAATTTGGAACATTTCAGGAATGCACGTTTGTTCGAGTTATGTTCCCGTCGAGCAACCCTACAAACAATTTGGGCGAAACGTTCATAAAACAAAATTCCTGCGCGCGAATTCGACGAAACTCGGGCACAGTCCCTAATTTTAGTCCCTTAAACTCTGGAAAAAATTTTGGAACATTTCGGGACTGCATATTTGTTCGAGTTATGTTCCTGTCGAGCAGTTATGCGTATCATTTGGGCGAAACGTTCATAAAACATAATTACTACGCGCGAATTCGACGAAACTAGGGAACAGTCCCTAATTTTAGTCCCTTAAACTGTGGACAAAAATTTGGAACATTTTAGGACTGCATATTTGTTCGAGTTATGGTCCAGTCGAGCAGCTCTGCGTATCATTTGCGCGAAACGTTGATAAAACAAAATTCCTCTTCGCGAATTCGACGAAACTGGGGCACAGTCCCTTATTTTAGACCCTTAAACTGTGGAAAAAATTTGGAACATTTCAGGACTGCACGTTTGTTCGAGTTATGTTCCCGTCGAGCAGCTCTACGATTAATTTGTGCGAAACGTTCATAAAACAAAATTCCTGCGCGCGAATTCGACGAAACTGGGGCACAGTTCCTTATTTTAGTCCCTTAAACTGTGGACAAAAATTTGGAACATTTCAGGAATGCACGTTTGTTCGAGTTATGTTCCCGTCGAGCAGCCCTACGAACAATTTGGGCGAAACGTTCATAAAACAAAATTCCTGCGCGCGAATTCGACGAAACTCGGGCACAGTCCCTAATTTTAGTCCCTTAAACTCTGGAAAAAATTTTGGAACATTTCGGGACTGCATATTTGTTCGAGTTATGGTCCAGTCGAGCAGCTCTACGTATCATTTGCGCGAAACGTTGATAAAACAAAATTCCTCTTCGCGAATTCGACGAAACTGGGGCACAGTCCCTTATTTTAGACCCTTAAACTGTGGAAAAAATTTGGAACATTTCAGGACTGCACGTTTGTTCGAGTTATGTTCCCGTCGAGCAGCTCGACGATTAATTTGTGCGAAACGTTCATAAAACAAAATTCCTGCGCGCGAATTCGACGAAACTGGGGCACAGTCCCTTATTTTAGTCCCGTAAACTGTGGACAAAAATTTGGAACATTTCAGGAATGCACGTTTGTTCGAGTTATGTTCCCGTCGAGCAGCCCTACGAACAATTTGGGCGAAACGTTCATAAAACAAAATTCCAGCGCGCGAATTCGACGAAACTGGGGCACAGTCCCTAATTTTAGTGCCTTAAACTCTGGAAAAAATTTTGGAACATTTCGGGACTGCATATTTGTTCGAGTTATGGTCCAGTCGAGCAGCTCTGCGTATCATTTGCGCGAAACGTTGATAAAACAAAATTCCTCTTCGCGAATTCGACGAAACTGGGGCACAGTCCCTTATTTTAGACCCTTAAACTGTGGAAAAAATTTGGAACATTTTAGGACTGCATATTTGTTCGAGTTATGGTCCATTCGAGTAGCTCTGCGTATCATTTGCGCGAAACGTTGATAAAACAAAATTCCTCTTCGCGAATTCGACGAAACTGGGGCACAGTCCCTTATTTTAGACCCTTAAACTGTGGAAAAAATTTGGAACATTTCAGGACTGCACGTTTGTTCGAGTTATGTTCCTGTCGAGCAGCTCGACGATTAATTTGTGCGAAACGTTCATAAAACAAAATTCCTGCGCGCGAATTCGACGAAACTGGGGCACAGTCCCTTATTTTAGTCCCGTAAACTGTGGACAAAAATTTGGAACATTTCAGGAATGCACGTTTGTTCGAGTTATGTTCCCGTCGAGCAGCCCTACGAACAATTTGGGCGAAACGTTCATAAAACAAAATTCCTGCGCGCGAATTCGACGAAACTGGGGCACAGTCCCTTATTTTAGTCCCTTAAACTGTGGACAAAAATTTGGAACATTTCAGGAATGCACGTTTGTTCGAGTTATGTTCCCGTCGAGCAGCCCTACGAACAATTTGGGCGAAACGTTCATAAAACAAAATTCCTACGTGCGAATTCGACGAAACTGGGGCACAGTCCCTAATTTTAGTCCCTTAAACTGTGGAAAAATTTTTGGAACATTTCGGGACTGCACATTTGTTCGAGTTATGTTCCCGTCGAGCAGCTCTACGAACAATTTGGTCGAAACGTTCATAAAACAAAATTCCTGCGCGCGAATTCGACGATGCTGGGGCACAGTCCCTAATTTTAGTCCGTTAAACTGTGGACAAAAATTTGGAACATTTCAGGACCGCACGTTTGTTCGAGTTATGTTCCCGTCGAGCAGCTCTACGAGCAATTTGGACGAAACGTTCATAAAACAAATTTCCTACGCGCGAATAAGAAGAAACTGGGGCACAGTCCCTAATTTTAGTCCCTTAAACTGGGCAAAATTTTTTGGAACATTTCGGGGCTGCACATTTGTTCGAGTTATGTTCCCGTCGAGCAGCTCTACGAACAATTTGGGCGAAACGTTCAAAAAACAAAAATTTGGAACGTTTTAGGACTGCACATTTGTTCGAGTTATGTTCCTGTCGAGTAGCTCTACGATTAATTTGTGCGAAACATTCATAAAACAAAATTCCTGCGCACGAATTCGACGAAACTGGGGCACAGTCCCTTATTTTAGTCCCTTAAACTGTGGACAAAAATTTGGAACATTTCAGGAATGCACGTTTGTTCGAGTTATGTTCCCGTCGAGCAACCCTACAAACAATTTGGGCGAAACGTTCATAAAACAAAATTCCTGCGCGCGAATTCGACGAAACTCGGGCACAGTCCCTAATTTTAGTCCCTTAAACTCTGGAAAAAATTTTGGAACATTTCGGGACTGCATATTTGTTCGAGTTATGTTCCTGTCGAGCAGTTATGCGTATCATTTGGGCGAAACGTTCATAAAACATAATTACTACGCGCGAATTCGACGAAACTAGGGAACAGTCCCTAATTTTAGTCCCTTAAACTGTGGACAAAAATTTGGAACATTTTAGGACTGCATATTTGTTCGAGTTATGGTCCAGTCGAGCAGCTCTGCGTATCATTTGCGCGAAACGTTGATAAAACAAAATTCCTCTTCGCGAATTCGACGAAACTGGGGCACAGTCCCTTATTTTAGACCCTTAAACTGTGGAAAAAATTTGGAACATTTCAGGACTGCACGTTTGTTCGAGTTATGTTCCCGTCGAGCAGCTCTACGATTAATTTGTGCGAAACGTTCATAAAACAAAATTCCTGCGCGCGAATTCGACGAAACTGGGGCACAGTTCCTTATTTTAGTCCCTTAAACTGTGGACAAAAATTTGGAACATTTCAGGAATGCACGTTTGTTCGAGTTATGTTCCCGTCGAGCAGCCCTACGAACAATTTGGGCGAAACGTTCATAAAACAAAATTCCTACGTGCGAATTCGACGAAACTGGGGCACAGTCCCTAATTTTAGTCCCTTAAACTCTGGAAAAAATTTTGGAACATTTCGGGACTGCATATTTGTTCGAGTTATGTTCCTGTCGAGCAGTTATGCGTATCATTTGGGCGAAACGTTCATAAAAAATAATTACTACGCGCGAATTCGACGAAACTAGGGAACAGTCCCTAATTTTAGTCCCTTAAACTATGGACAAAAATTTGGAACATTTTAGGACTGCATATTTGTTCGAGTTATGGTCCAGTCGAGCAGCTCTGCGTATCATTTGCGCGAAACGTTGATAAAACAAAATTCCTCTTCGCGAATTCGACGAAACTGGGGCACAGTCCCTTATTTTAGACCCTTAAACTGTGGAAAAAATTTGGAACATTTCAGGACTGCACGTTTGTTCAAGTTATGTTCCCGTCGAGCAGCTCTACGATCAATTTGTGCGAAACGTTCATAAAACAAAATTCCTGCGCGCGAATTCGTCGAAGCTGGGGCACAGTCCCTAATTTTAGTCCCTTAAACTGTGGACAAAAATTTGGAACATTTCAGGACTGCACGTTTGTTCGAGTTATGTTCCCGTCGAGTAGTTCTACGAGCAATTTGGGCGAAACGTTCATAAAACAAAATTCCTACGCGCGAATTCGAAGAAACTGGGGCACAGTCCCTAATTTTAGTCCCTTAAACTGTGGAAAAAATTTTGGAACATTTCGGGACTGCACATTTGTTCGAGTTATGTTCCCGTCGAGCAGCTCTACGAACAATTTGGTCGAAACGTTCATAAAACAAAATTCCTGCGCGCGAATTCGACGAAGCTGGGGCACAATCCCTAATTTTAGTCCCTTAAACTGTGGACAAAAATTTGAAACATTTCAGGACCGCACGTTTGTTCGAGTTATGTTCCCGTCGAGCAACTCTACGAGCAATTTGGGCGAAACGTTCATAAAACAAAATTCCTACGCACGAATACGAAGAAACTAGGGCACAGTCCCTAATTTTAGTCCCTTAAACTGGGCAAAATTTTTTGGAACATTTCGGGGCTGCACATTTGTTCGAGTTATGTTCCCGTCGAGCAGCTCTACGAACAATTTGGGCGAAACGTTCAAAAAACAAAAATTTGGAACATTTCGGGACTGCACATTTGTTCGAGTTATGTTCCTGTCGAGTAGCTCTACGAATAATTTGTGCGAAACATTCATAAAACAAAATTCCTGCGCGCGAAATTCGACGAAACTGGGGCACAGTCCCTTATTTTAGTCCCTTAAACTGTGGACAAAAATTTGGAACATTTCAGGAATACACGTTTGTTCGAGTTATGTTCCCGTCGAGCAGCCCTACGAACAATTTGGGCGAAACGTTCATAAAACAAAATTCCTACGCGCGAATTCGACGAAACTGGGGCACAATCCCTAATTTTAGTCCCTTAAACTCTGGAAAAAGTTTTGGAACATTTCGGGACTGCATATTTGTTCGAGTTATGTTCCTGTCGAGCAGTTATGCGTATCATTTGGGCGAAACGTTCATAAAACATAATTACTGCGCGCGAATTCGACGAAACTAGGGAACAGTCCCTAATTTTAGTCCCTTAAACTGTGGTCAAAAATTTGGAACATTTTAGGACTGCATATTTGTTCGAGTTATGTTCCCGTCGAGCAGCTCGACGATTAATTTGTGCGAAACGTTCATAAAACAAAATTCCTGCGCGCGAATTCGACGAAACTGGGGCACAGTCCCTTATTTTAGTCCCGTAAACTGTGGACAAAAATTTGGAACATTTCAGGAATGCACGTTTGTTCGAGTTATGTTCCCGTCGAGCAGCCCTACGAACAATTTGGGCGAAACGTTCATAAAACAAAATTCCAGCGCGCGAATTCGACGAAACTGGGGCACAGTCCCTAATTTTAGTGCCTTAAACTCTGGAAAAAATTTTGGAACATTTCGGGACTGCATATTTGTTCGAGTTATGGTCCAGTCGAGCAGCTCTGCGTATCATTTGCGCGAAACGTTGATAAAACAAAATTCCTCTTCGCGAATTCGACGAAACTGGGGCACAGTCCCTTATTTTAGACCCTTAAACTGTGGAAAAAATTTGGAACATTTCAGGACTGCACGTTTGTTCAAGTTATGTTCCCGTCGAGCAGCTCGACGATTAATTTGTGCGAAACGTTCATAAAACAAAATTCCTGCGCGCGAATTCGACGAAACTGGGGCACAGTCCCTAATTTTAGTGCCTTAAACTCTGGAAAAAATTTTGGAACATTTCGGGACTGCATATTTGTTCGAGTTATGGTCCAGTCGAGCAGCTCTGCGTATCATTTGCGCGAAACGTTGATAAAACAAAATTCCTCTTCGCGAATTCGACGAAACTGGGGCACAGTCCCTTATTTTAGACCCTTAAACTGTGGAAAAAATTTGGAACATTTTAGGACTGCATATTTGTTCGAGTTATGGTCCATTCGAGTAGCTCTGCGTATCATTTGCGCGAAACATTGATAAAACAAAATTCCTCTTCGCATATTCGACGAAACTGGGGCACAGTCCCTTATTTTAGACCCTTAAACTGTGGAAAAAATTTGGAACATTTCAGGACTGCACGTTTGTTCGAGTTATGTTCCCGTCGAGCAGCTCGACGATTAATTTGTGCGAAACGTTCATAAAACAAAATTCCTGCGCGCGAATTCGACGAAACTGGGGCACAGTCCCTTATTTTAGTCCCGTAAACTGTGGACAAAAATTTGGAACATTTCAGGAATGCACGTTTGTTCGAGTTATGTTCCCGTCGAGCAGCCCTACGAACAATTTGGGCGAAACGTTCATAAAACAAAATTCCAGCGCGCGAATTCGACGAAACTGGGGCACAGTCCCTAATTTTAGTGCCTTAAACTCTGGAAAAAATTTTGGAACATTTCGGGACTGCATATTTGTTCGAGTTATGGTCCAGTCGAGCAGCTCTGCGTATCATTTGCGCGAAACGTTGATAAAACAAAATTCCTCTTCGCGAATTCGACGAAACTGGGGCACAGTCCCTTATTTTAGACCCTTAAACTGTGGAAAAAATTTGGAACATTTTAGGACTGCATATTTGTTCGAGTTATGGTCCATTCGAGTAGCTCTGCGTATCATTTGCGCGAAACGTTGATAAAACAAAATTCCTCTTCGCGAATTCGACGAAACTGGGGCACAGTCCCTTATTTTAGACCCTTAAACTGTGGAAAAAATTTGGAACATTTCAGGACTGCACGTTTGTTCGAGTTATGTTCCTGTCGAGCAGCTCGACGATTAATTTGTGCGAAACGTTCATAAAACAAAATTCCTGCGCGCGAATTCGACGAAACTGGGGCACAGTCCCTTATATTAGTCCCTTAAACTGTGGACAAAAATTTGGAACATTTCAGGAATGCACGTTTGTTCGAGTTATGTTCCCGTCGAGCAACCCTACGAACAATTTGGGCGAAACGTTCATAAAACAAAATTCCTGCGCGCGAATTCGACGAAACTCGGGCACAGTCCCTAATTTTAGTCCCTTAAACTCTGGAAAAAATTTTGGAACATTTCGGGACTGCATTTTTGTTCGAGTTATGTTCCTGTCGAGCAGTTATGCGTATCATTTGGGCGAAACGTTCATAAAACATAATTACTACGCGCGAATTCGACGAAACTAGGGAACAGTCCCTAATTTTAGTTTCTTAAACTGTGGACAAAAAATTGGAACATTTTAGGACTGCATATTTGTTAGAGTTATGGTCCAGTCGAGCAGCTCTGCGTATCATTTGCGCGAAACGTTGATAAAACAAAATTCCTCTTCGCGAATTCGACGAAACTGGGGCACAGTCCCTTATTTTAGACCCTTAAACTGTGGAAAAAATTTGGAACATTTCAGGACTTCACGTTTGTTCGATTTATGTTCCCGTCGAGCAACCCTACGAACAATTTGGGCGAAACGTTCATAAAACAAAATTCCTGCGCACGAATTCGACGAAACTAGGGAACAGTCCCTAATTTTAGTCCCTTAAACTGTGGACAAAAAATTGGAACATATTAGGACTGCATATTTGTTAGAGTTATGGTCCAGTCGAGCAACTCTGCGTATCATTTGCGCGAAACGTTGATAAAACAAAATTCCTCTTCGCGAATTCGACGAAACTGGGGCACAGTCCCTTATTTTAAACCCTTAAACTGTGGAAAAAATTTGGAACATTTCGGGACTGCATATTTGTTCGAGTTATGTTCCTGTCGAGCAGTTATGCGTATCATTTGGGCGAAACGTTCATAAAACATAATTACTGCGCGCGAATTCGACGAAACTAGGGAACAGTCCCTAATTTTAGTCCCTTAAACTGTGGACAAAAATTTGGAACATTTCAGGACTGCACGTTTGTTCGAGTTATGTTCCTGTCAAGCAGCTCTACGAACAATTTGGCGAAACGTTCGTAAAACAAAATTCCTGCGCGCGAATTCGACGATGCTGGGGCACAGTCCCTAATTTTAGTCCCTTAAACTGTGGACAAAAATTTGGAACATTTCAGGACCGCACGTTTGTTCGAGTTATGTTCCCGTCGAGCAGCTCTACGAGCAATTTGGGCGAAACGTTCATAAAACAAAATTCCTACGCGCGAATTCGAAGAAACTGGGGCACAGTCCCTAATTTTAGTCCCTTAAACTGTGGAAAAATTTTTGGAACATTTCGGGGCTGCACATTTGTTCGAGTTATGTTCCCGTCGAGCAGCACTACGAACAATTTGGTCGAAACGTTCATAAAACAAAATTCCTGCGCGCGAATTCGACGAAACTGGGGCACAGTCCCTTATTTTAGTCCCTTAAACTGTGGAAAAAAATTTGGAACATTTCAGGAATGCACGTTTGTTCGAGTTATGTTCCCGACGAGCAGCTCTACGAACATTTTGGTCGAAACGTTGATAAAACAAAATTCCTGCGCGCGAATTCGACGAAGCTGGGGCACAGTCCCTAATTTTAGTCCCTTAAACTGTGGACAAAAATTTGGAACATTTCAGGACCGCACGTTTGTTCGAGTTATGTTCCCGTCGAGCAGCTCTACGATCAAATTAGGCGAAACGTTCATAAAACAAAATTCCTACGCGCTAATTCGAAGAAACTGGGGCACAGTCCCTAATTTTAGTCCCTTAAACTGGGGAAACTTTTTTGGAACATTTCGAGGCTGCACATTTGTTCGAGTTATGTTCCCGTCGAGCAGCTCTACGAACAATTTGGGTGAAACGTTCAAAAAACAAAAATTTGGAACGTTTTAGGACTGCACATTTGTTCGAGTTATGTTCCTGTCGAGTAGCTCTACGATTAATTTGTGCAAAACGTTCATAAAACAAAATTCCTGCGCGCGAATTCGACGAAACTGGGGCACAGTCCCTTAATTTAGTCCCTTAAACCGTGGACAAAAATTTGGAACATTTCAGGAATGCACGTTTGTTTGAGTTATGTTCCCGTCGAGCAGCCCTACGAACAATTTGGACGAAATGTTCATAAAACAAAATTCCTACGTGCGAATTCGACGAAACTGGGGCACAGTCCCTAATTTTAGTCCCTTAAACTCTGGAAAAAATTTTGGAACATTTCGGGACTGCATGTTTGTTCGAGTTATGTTCCCGTCGAGCAGCTCTACGATTAATTTGTGCGAAACGTTCATAAAACAAAATTCCTGTGCGCGAATTCGTCGAAGCTGGGGCACAGTCCCTAATTTTAGTCCCTTAAACTGTGGACAAAAATTTGGAACATTTCAGGACTGCACGTTTGTTCGAGTTATGTTCCCGTCGAGTAGCTCTACGTGCAATTTGGGCGAAACGTTCATAAAACAAAACTCCTGCGCGCGAATTCGAAGAAACTGGGGCACAGTCCCTAATTTTAGTCCCTTAAACTGTGGACATAAATTTGGAACATTTCAGGAATGCACGTTTGTTCGAGTTATGTTCCCGTCGAGCAGCCCTATGAACAATTTGGGCGAAACGTTCATAAAACAAAATTCCTGCGCGCGAATTCGACGAAACTAGGGCACAGTCCCTAATTTTAGTCCCTTAAACTGGGGAAAAATTTTTGGAACATTTCGGGACTGCACATTTGTTCGAGTTATGTTCCCGACGAGCAGCTCTACGAACATTTTGGTCGAAACGTTGATAAAACAAAATTCCTGCGCGCGAATTCAACGAAGCTGGGGCACAGTCCCTAATTTTAGTCCCTTAAACTGTGGACAAAAATTTGGAACATTTCAGGACCGCACGTTTGTTCGAGTTATGTTCCCGTCGAGCAGCTCTACGATCAAATTAGGCGAAACGTTCATAAAACAAAATTCCTACGCGCTAATTCGAAGAAACTGGGGCACAGTCCCTAATTTTAGTCCCTTAAACTGGGGAAACTTTTTTGGAACATTTCGAGGCTGCACATTTGTTCGAGTTATGTTCTCGTCGAGCAGCTCTACGAACAATTTGGGTGAAACGTTCAAAAAACAAAAATTTGGAACGTTTTAGGACTGCACATTTGTTCGAGTTATGTTCCTGTCGAGTAGCTCTACGATTAATTTGTGCAAAACGTTCATAAAACAAAATTCCTGCGCGCGAATTCGACGAAACTGGGGCACAGTCCCTTATTTTAGTCCCTTAAACCGTGGACAAAAATTTGGAACATTTCAGGAATGCACGTTTGTTTGAGTTATGTTCCCGTCGAGCAGCCCTACGAACAATTTGGACGAAATGTTCATAAAACAAAATTCCTACGTGCGAATTCGACGAAACTGGGGCACAGTCCCTAATTTTAGTCCCTTAAACTCTGGAAAAAATTTTGGAACATTTCGGGACTGCATGTTTGTTCGAGTTATGTTCCCGTCGAGCAGCTCTACGATTAATTTGTGCGAAACGTTCATAAAACAAAATTCCTGTGCGCGAATTCGTCGAAGCTGGGGCACAGTCCCTAATTTTAGTCCCTTAAACTGTGGACAAAAATTTGGAACATTTCAGGACTGCACGTTTGTTCGAGTTATGTTCCCGTCGAGTAGCTCTACGTGCAATTTGGGCGAAACGTTCATAAAACAAAACTCCTGCGCGCGAATTCGAAGAAACTGGGGCACAGTCCCTAATTTTAGTCCCTTAAACTGTGGACAAAAATTTGGAACATTTCAGGAATGCACGTTTGTTCGAGTTATGTTCCCGTCGAGCAGCCCTACGAACAATTTCGGCGAAATGTTCATAAAACAAAATTCCTACGTGCGAATTCGACGAAACTGGGGCACAGTCCCTAATTTTAGACCCTTAAACTCTGGAAAAAATTTTGGAACATTTCGGGACTGCATATTTGTTCGAGTTATGTTCCTGTCGAGCAGTTATGCGTATCATTTGGGCGAAACGTTCATAAAACATAATTACTGCGCGCGAATTCGACGAAACTAGGGAACAGTCCCTAATTTTAGTCCCTTAAACTGTGGACAAAAATTTGGAACATTTTAGGACTGCACATTTGTTCGAGTTATGGTCCAGTCGATCTGCGCTGCGTATCATTTGCGCGAAACGTTGATAAAACAAAATTCCTCTGCGCGAATTCGACGAAACTGGGGCACAGTCCCTTATTTTAGACCCTTAAACTGTGGAAAAAATTTGGAACATTTCAGGACTGCACGTTTGTTCGAGTTATGTTCCCGTCGAGCAGCTCTACGATTAATTTGTGCGAAACGTTCATAAAATAATATTCCTGCGCGCGAATTCGTCGAAGTAGGGGCACAGTCCCTAATTTTAGTCCCTTAAACTGGGGAAAAATTTTTGGAACATTTCGGGGCTGCACATTTGTTCGAGTTATGTTCCCGTCGAGCAGCTCTACGAACAATTTGGTCGAAACGTTCATAAAACAAAATTCCTGCGCGCGAATTCGACGAAACTGGGGAACAGTCCCTAATTTTAGTCCCTTAAACTGTGGACAAAAATTTGGAACATTTTAGGACTGCATATTTGTTCGAGTTATGGTCCAGTCGAGCAGCTCTGCGTATCATTTGCGCGAAACGTTGATAAAAAAAAATTCCTCTTCGCGAATTCGACGAAACTGGGGCACTGTCCCTTATTTTAGACCCTTAAACTGTGGAAAAAATTTGGAACATTTCAGGACTGCACGTTTGTTCGAGTTATGTTCCCGTCGAGCAGCTCTACGATTAATTTGTGCGAAACGTTCATAAAACAAAATTCCTGCGCGCGAATTCGACGAAACAGGGGCACAGTCCCTTATTTTAGTCCCTGAAACTGTGTACAAAAATTTGGAACATTTCAGGAATGCACATTTGTTCGAGTTATGTTCCCGTCGAGCAGCCCAACGAACAATTTGGGCGAAACGTTCATAAAACAAAACTCCTGCACGCGAATTCGAAGAAACTGGGGCACAGTCCCTAATTTTAGTCCCTTAAACTGTGGAAAAATTTTTGGAACATTTCGGGACTGCACATTTGTTCGAGTTATGTTCCCGTCGAGCAGCTCTACGAACAATTTGGTCGAAACGTTCATAAAACAAAATTCCTGCGCGCGAATTCGACGAAGCTGGGGCACAGTCCCTAATTTTAGTCCCTTAAACTGTGGACAAAAATTTGGAACATTTCAGGATCGCACGTTTGTTCGAGTTATGTTCCCGTCGAGCAGCTCTACGAGCAAATTGGGCGAAACGTTCGTAAAACAAAATTCCTGCGCGCGAATTCGACGAAACTCGGGCACAGTCCCTAATTTTAGTCCCTTAAACTCTGGAAAAAATTTTGGAACATTTCGGGACTGCATATTTGTTCGAGTTATGTTCCTGTCGAGCAGTTATGCGTATCATTTGGGCGAAACGTTCATAAAACATAATTACTGCGCGCGAATTCGACGAAACTAGGGAACAGTCCCTAATTTTAGTCCCTTAAACTGTGGACAAAAAATTGGAACATTTTAGGACTGCATATTTGTTAGAGTTTTGGTCCAGTCGAGCAGCTCTGCGTATCATTTGCGCGAAACGTTGATAAAACAAAATTCCTCTTCGCGAATTCGACGAAACTGGGGCACAGTCCCTTATTTTAGACCCTTAAACTGTGGAAAAAATTTGGAACATTTCAGGACTGCACGTTTGTTCGATTTATGTTCCCGTCGAGCAGCTCTACGATTAATTTGTGCGAAACGTTCATAAAACAAAATTCCTACGCGCGAATTAGACGAAACTGAGGCACAGTCCCTTATTTTAGTCCCTTAAACTGTGGACAAAAATTTGGAACATTTCAGGAATGCACGTTTGTTCGAGTTATGTTCCCGTATAGCAACCCTACAAACAATTTGGGCGAAACGTTCATAAAACAAAATTCCTGCGCGCGAATTCGACGAAACTCGGGCGCAGTCCCTAATTTTAGTCCCTTAAACTCTGGAAAAAATTTTGGAACATTTCGGGACTGCATATTTGTTCGAGTTATGTTCCTGTCGAGCAGTTATGCGTATCATTTGGGCGAAACGTTCATAAAACATAATTACTACGCGCGAATTCGACGAAACTAGGGAACAGTCCCTAATTTTAGTCCCTTAAACTGTGGACAAAAATTTGGAACATTTTAGGACTGCATATTTGTTCGAGTTATGGTCCAGTCGAGCAGCTCTGCGTATCATTTGCGCGAAACGTTGATAAAAAAAAAATTCCTCTTCGCGAATTCGACGAAACTGGGGCACTGTCCCTTATTTTAGACCCTTAAACTGTGGAAAAAATTTGGAACATTTCAGGACTGCACGTTTGTTCGAGTTATGTTCCCGTCGAGCAGCTCTACGATTAATTTGTGCGAAACGTTCATAAAACAAAATTCCTGCGCGCGAATTCGACGAAACTGGGGCACAGTCCCTTATTTTAGTCCCTTTAACTGTGGACAAAAATTTCGAACATTTCAGGAATGCACATTTGTTCGAGTTATGTTCCCGTCGAGCAGCCCAACGAACAATTTGGGCGAAACGTTCATAAAACAAAATTCCTGCGCGCGAATTCGAAGAAACTGGCCACAGTCCCTAATTTTAGTCCCTTAAACTGGGGAAAAATTTTTGGAACATTTCGGGACTGCACATTTGTTCGAGTTATGTTCCCGTCGAGCAGCTCTACGAACAATTTGGTCGAAACGTTCATAAAACAAAATTCCTGCGCGCGAATTCGACGAAGCTGGGGCACAGTCCCTAATTTTAGTACCTTAAACTGTGGACAAAAATTTGGAACATTTCAGGACCGCATGTTTGTTCGAGTTATGTTCCCGTCGAGCAGGTCTACGAGCAAATTGGGCGAAACGTTCGTAAAACAAAATTCCTGCGCGCGAATTCGACGAAACTCGGGCACAGTCCCTAATTTTAGTCCCTTAAACTCTGGAAAAAATTTTGGAACATTTCGGGACTGCATATTTGTTCGAGTTATGTTCCTGTCGAGCAGTTATGCGTATCATTTGGGCGAAACGTTCATAAAACATAATTACTGCGCGCGAATTCGACGAAACTAGGGAACAGTCCCTAATTTTAGTCCCTTAAACTGTGGACAAAAAATTGGAACATTTTAGGACTGCATATTTGTTAGAGTTATGGTCCAGTCGAGCAGCTCTGCGTATCATTTGCGCGAAACGTTGATAAAACAAAATTCCTCTTCGCGAATTCGACGAAACCGGGGCACAGTCCTTTATTTTAGACCCTTAAACTGTGGAAAAAATTTGGAACATTTCAGGACTGCACGTTTGTTCGATTTATGTTCCCGTCGAGCAGCTCTACGATTAATTTGTGCGAAACGTTCATAAAACAAAATTCCTGCGCGCGAATTCGACGAAACTGGGGCACAGTCCCTTATTTTAGTCCTTTAAATTGTGGACAAAAATTTGGAACATTTCAGGAATGCACGTTTGTTCGAGTTATGTTCCCGTCGAGCAACCCTACAAACAATTTGGGCGAAACGCTCATAAAACAAAATTCCTGCGCGCGAATTCGACGAAACTCGGGCACAGTCCCTAATTTTAGTCCCTTAAACTCTGGAAAAAATTTTGGAACATTTCGGGACTGCATATTTGTTCGAGTTATGTTCCTGTCGAGCAGTTATGCGTATCATTTGGGCGAAACGTTCATAAAACATAATTACTGCGCGCGAATTCGACGAAACTAGGGAACAGTCCCTAATTTTAGTCCCTTAAACTGTGGACAAAAATTTGGAACATTTTAGGACTGCATATTTGTTCGAGTTATGGTCCAGTCGAGCAGCTCTGCGTATCATTTGCGCGAAACGTTGATAAAAAAAAATTCCTCTTCGCGAATTCGACGAAACTAGGGCACAGTCCCTTATTTTAGACCCTTAAACTGTGGAAAAAATTTGGAACATTTCAGGACTGCACGTTTGTTCGAGTTATGTTCCCGTCGAGCAGCTCTACGATTAATTTGTGCGAAACGTTCATAAAACAAAATTCCTGCTCGCGAATTCGACGAAACTGGGGCACAGTCCCTTATTTTAGTCCTTTAAACTGTGGACAAAAATTTGGAACATTTCAGGAATGCACGTTTGTTCGAGTTATGTTCCCGTCGAGCAACCCTACAAACAATTTGGGCGAAACGTTCATAAAACAAAATTCCTACGTGCGAATTCGACGAAACTGGGGCACAGTCCCTAATTTTAGTCCCTTAAACTCTGGACAAAAATTTGGAACATTTTAGGACTGCACATTTGTTAGAGTTATGGTCCAGTCGAGCAGCTCTGCGTATCATTTGCGTGAAACGTTGATAAAACAAAATTCCTCTGCGCGAATTCGACGAAACTGGGGCACAGTCCCTAATTTTAGACCCTTAAACTGTGGAAAGAATTTGGAACATTTCAGGACTGCACGTTTGTTCGAGTTATGTTCCCGTCGAGTAGCTCTACGAGCAATTTGGGCGAAACGTTCATAAAACAAAATTCCTACGCGCGAATTCGAAGAAACTGGGGCACAGTCCCTAATTTTAGTCCCTTAAACTGTGGAAAAAATTTTGGAACATTTCGGGACTGCACATTTGTTCGAGTTATGTTCCCGTCGAGCAGCTCTACGAACAATTTGGTCGAAACGTTCATAAAACAAAATTCCTGCGCGCGAATTCGACGAAGCTGGGGCACAGTCCCTAATTTTAGTCCCTTAAACTGTGGACAAAAATTTTGAACATTTCAGGACCGCACGTTTGTTCGAGTTATGTTCCCGTCGAGCAGCTCTACGAGCAATTTGGGCGAAACGTTCATAAAACAAAATTCCTACGCGCGAATACGAAGAAACTGGGGCACAGTCCCTAATTTTAGTCCCTTAAACTGGGCAAAATTTTTTGGAACATTTCGGGGCTGCACATTTGTTGAGTTATGTTCCCGTCGAGCAGCTCTACGAACAATTTGGGCGAAACGTTCAAAAAACAAAAATTTGGAACGTTTCAGGACTGCACATTTGTTCGAGTTATGTTCCTGTCGAGTAGCTCTACGAATAATTTGTGCGAAACATTCATAAAACAAAATTCCTGCGCGCGAATTCGACGAAACTGGGGCACAGTCCCTTATTTTAGTCCCTTAAACTGTGGACAAAAATTTGGAACATTTCAGGAATACACGTTTGTTCGAGTTATGTTCCCGTCGAGCAGCCCTACGAACAATTTGGGCGAAACGTTCATAAAACAAAATTCCTACGCGCGAATTCGACGAAACTGGGGCACAATCCCTAATTTTAGTCCCTTAAACTCTGGAAAAAGTTTTGGAACATTTCGGGACTGCATATTTGTTCGAGTTATGTTCCTGTCGAGCAGTTATGCGTATCATTTGGGCGAAACGTTCATAAAACATAATTACTGCGCGCGAATTCGACGAAACTAGGGAACAGTCCCTAATTTTAGTCCCTTAAACTGTGGTCAAAAATTTGGAACATTTTAGGACTGCATATTTGTTCGAGTTATGGTCCAGTCGAGCAGCTCTGCGTATCATTTGCGCGAAACGTTGATAAAACAAAATTCCTCTTCGCGAATTCGACGAAACTGGGGCACAGTCCCTTATTTTAGACCCTTAAACTGTGGAAAAAATTTGGAACATTCCAGGACTGCACGTTTGTTCGAGTTATGTTCCCGTCGAGCAGCTCTACGATTAATTTGTGCGAAACGTTCATAAAACAAAATTCCTGCGCGCGAATTCGACGAAACTGGGGCACAGTTCCTTATTTTAGTCCCTTAAACTGTGGACAAAAATTTGGAACATTTCAGGAATGCACGTTTGTTCGAGTTATGTTCCCGTCGAGCAACCCTACGAACAATTTGGGCGAAACGTTCATAAAAAAAAATTCCTGCGCGCGAATTCGACGAAACTAGGGAACAGTCCCTAATTTTAGTCCCTTAAACTGTGGACAAAAATTTGGAACATTTCGGGACTGCATATTTGTTCGAGTTATGGTCCAGTCGAGCAGCACTGCGTATCATTTGCGCGAAACGTTGATAAAACAAAATTCCTCTTCGCGAATTCGACGAAACTGGGCACAGTCCCTTATTTTAGACCCTTAAACTGTGGAAAAAATTTGGAACATTTCAGGACTGCACGTTTGTTCGAGTTATGTTCCCGTCGAGCAGCTCGACGATTAATTTGAGCGAAACGTTCATAAAACAAAATTCCTGCGCGCGAATTCGACGAAACTGGGGCACAGTCCCTTATTTTAGTCCCTTAAACTGCGGACAAAAATTTGGAACATTTCAGGAATGCACGTTTGTTCGAGTTATGTTCCCGTCGAGCAGCCCTACGAACAATTTGGGCGAAACGTTCATAAAACAAAATTCCTGCCCGCGAATTCGACGAAACTGGGGCACAGTCCCTAATTTTAGTGCCTTAAACTCTGGAAAAAATTTTGGAACATTTCGGGACTGCATATTTGTTCGAGTTATGGTCCAGTCGAGCAGCTCTGCGTATCATTTGCGCGAAACGTTGATAAAACAAAATTCCTCTTCGCGAATTCGACGAAACTGGGGCACAATCCCTTATTTTAGACCCTTAAACTGTGGAAAAAATTTGGAACATTTTAGGACTGCATATTTGTTCGAGTTATGGTCCAGTCGAGTAGCTCTGCGTATCATTTGCGCGAAACATTGATAAAACAAAATTCCTCTTCGCATATTCGACGAAACTGGGGCACAGTCCCTTATTTTCGACCCTTAAACTGTGGAAAAAATTTGGAACATTTCAGGACTGCACGTTTGTTCGAGTTATGTTCCCTTCGAGCAGCTCTACGATTAATTTGTGCGAAACGTTCATAAAACAAAATTCCTGCACGCGAATTCGACGAAACTGGGGCACAGTCCCTTATTTTAGTCCCTTAAACTGTGGACAAAAATTTGGAACATTTCAGGAATGCACGTTTGTTCGAGTTATGTTCCCGTCGAGCAACCCTACGAACAATTTGGGCGAAACGTTCATAAAACAAAATTCCTGCGCGCGAATTCGACGAAGCTGGGGCACAGTCCCTAATTTTAGTCCCTTAAACTGTGGACAAAAATTTGGCACATTTCAGGACCGCACGTTTGTTCGAGTTATGTTCCCGTCGAGCAGCTCTACGAGCAATTTGGGCGAAACGTTCATAAAACAAAATTCCTACGCGCGAATACGAAGAAACTGGGGCACAGTCCCTAATTTTAGTCCCTTAAACTGGGCAAAATTTTTTGGAACATTTCGGGGCTGCACATTTGTTCGAGTTATGTTCCCGTCGAGCAGCTCTACGAACAATTTGGGCGAAACGTTCAAAAAACAAAAATTTGGAACGTTTCAGGACTGCACATTTGTTCGAGTTATGTTCCTGTCGAGTAGCTCTACGAATAATTTGTGCGAAACATTCATAAAACAAAATTCCTGCGCGCGAATTCGACGAAACTGGGGCACAGTCCCTTATTTTAGTCCCTTAAACTGTGGACAAAAATTTGGAACATTTCAGGAATACACGTTTGTTCGAGTTATGTTCCCGTCGAGCAGCCCTACGAACAATTTGGGCGAAACGTTCATAAAACAAAATTCCTACGCGCGAATTCGACGAAACTGGGGCACAATCCCTAATTTTAGTCCCTTAAACTCTGGAAAAAG
The DNA here is from genome assembly GCF_012489685.1 of Lotus japonicus. NCBI lineage: Eukaryota > Viridiplantae > Streptophyta > Magnoliopsida > Fabales > Fabaceae > Lotus > Lotus japonicus. The sequence continues at coordinate 38,839,275 of NC_080042.1, forward strand.
TTTTGGAACATTTCGGGACTGCATATTTGTTCGAGTTATGTTCCTGTCAAGCAGTTATGCGTATCATTTGGGCGAAATGTTCATAAAACATAATTACTGCGCGCGAATTCGACGAAACTAGGGAACAGTCCCTAATTTTAGTCCCTTAAACTGTGGTAAAAAATTTGGAACATTTTAGGACTGCATATTTGTTCGAGTTATGGTCCAGTCGAGCAGCTCTGCGTATCATTTGCGCGAAACGTTGATAAAACAAAATTCCTCTTCGCGAATTAGACGAAACTGGGGCACAGTCCCTTATTTTAGACCCTTAAACTGTGGAAAAAATTTGGAACATTTCAGGACTGCACGTTTGTTCGAGTTATGTTCCCGTCGAGCAGCTCTACGATTAATTTGTGCGAAACGTTCATAAAACAAAATTCCTGCGCGCGAATTCGACGAAACTGGGGCACAGTTCCTTATTTTAGTCCCTTAAACTGTGGACAAAAATTTGGAACATTTCAGGAATGCACGTTTGTTCGAGTTATGTTCCCGTCGAGCAACCCTACGAACAATTTGGGCGAAACGTTCATAAAAAAAAATTCCTGCGCGCGAATTCGAAAAAACTAGGGAACAGTCCCTAATTTTAGTCCCTTAAACTGTGGACAAAAATTTGGAACATTTCGGGACTGCATATTTGTTCGAGTTATGGTCCAGTCGAGCAGCTCTGCGTATCATTTGCGCGAAACGTTGATAAAACAAAATTCCTCTTCGCGAATTCGACGAAACTGGGCACAGTCCCTTATTTTAGACCCTTAAACTGTGGAAAAAATTTGGAACATTTCAGGACTGCACGTTTGTTCGAGTTATGTTCCCGTCGAGCAGCTCGACGATTAATTTGAGCGAAACGTTCATAAAACAAAATTCCTGCGCGCGAATTCGACGAAACTGGGGCACAGTCCCTTATTTTAGTCCCTTAAACTGCGGACAAAAATTTGGAACATTTCAAGAATGCACGTTTGTTCGAGTTATGTTCCCGTCGAGCAGCCCTACGAACAATTTGGGCGAAACGTTCATAAAACAAAATTCCTGCGCGCGAATTCGACGAAACTGGGGCACAGTCCCTAATTTTAGTGCCTTAAACTCTGGAAAAAATTTTGGAACATTTCGGGACTGCATATTTGTTCGAGTTATGGTCCAGTCGAGCAGCTCTGCGTATCATTTGCGCGAAACGTTGATAAAACAAAATTCCTCTTCGCGAATTCGACGAAACTGGGGCACAATCCCTTATTTTAGACCCTTAAACTGTGGAAAAAATTTGGAACATTTTAGGACTGCATATTTGTTCGAGTTATGGTCCAGTCGAGTAGCTCTGCGTATCATTTGCGCGAAACATTGATAAAACAAAATTCCTCTTCGCATATTCGACGAAACTGGGGCACAGTCCCTTATTTTAGACCCTTAAACTGTGGAAAAAATTTGGAACATTTCAGGAATGCACGTTTGTTCGAGTTATGTTCCCGTCGAGCAACCCTACGAACAATTTGGGCGAAACGTTCATAAAACAAAATTCCTGCGCGCGAATTCGACGAAACTAGGGAACAGTCCCTAATTTTAGTCCCTTAAACTGTGGACAAAAATTTGGAACATTTTAGGACTTCATATTTGTTCGAGTTATGGTCCAGTCGAGCAGCTCTGCGTATCATTTGCGCGAAACGTTGATAAAACAAAATTCCTCTTCGCGAATTCGACGAAACTGGGGCACAGTCCCTTATTTTAGACCCTTAAACTGTGGAAAAAATTTGGAACATTTCAGGACTGCACGTTTGTTCGAGTTATGTTCCCGTCGAGCAGCTCGACGATTAATTTGTGCGAAACGTTCATAAAACAAAATTCCAGCGCGCGAATTCGACGAAACTGGGGCACAGTCCCTAATTTTAGTCCCGTAAACTCTGGAAAAAATTTTGGAACATTTCGGGACTGCATATTTGTTCGAGTTATGGTCCAGTCGAGCAGCTCTGCGTATCATTTGCGCGAAACGTTGATAAAACAAAATTCCTCTTCGCGAATTCGACGAAACTGGGGCACAATCCCTTATTTTAGACCCTTAAACTGTGGAAAAAATTTGGAACATTTTAGGACTGCATATTTGTTCGAGTTATGGTCCAGTCGAGTAGCTCTGCGTATCATTTGCGCGAAACATTGATAAAACAAAATTCCTCTTCGCGAATTCGACGAAACTGGGGCACAATCCCTTATTTTAGACCCTTAAACTGTGGAAAAAATTTGGAACATTTTAGGACTGCATATTTGTTCGAGTTATGGTCCAGTCGAGTAGCTCTGCGTATCATTTGCGCGAAACATTCATAAAACAAAATTCCTGCACGCGAATTCGACGAAACTGGGGCACAGTCCCTTATTTTAGTCCCTTAAACTGTGGACAAAAATTTGGAACATTTCAGGAATGCACGTTTGTTCGAGTTATGTTCCCGTCGAGCAACCCTACGAACAATTTGGGCGAAACGTTCATAAAACAAAATTCCTGCGCGCGAATTCGACGAAACTAGGGAACAGTCCCTAATTTTAGTCCCTTAAACTGTGGACAAAAATTTGGAACATTTTAGGACTTCATATTTGTTCGAGTTATGGTCCAGTCGAGCAGCTCTGCGTATCATTTGCGCGAAACGTTGATAAAACAAAATTCCTCTTCGCGAATTCGACGAAACTGGGGCACAGTCCCTTATTTTAGACCCTTAAACTGTGGAAAAAATTTGGAACATTTCAGGACTGCACGTTTGTTCGAGTTATGTTCCCGTCGAGCAGCTCGACGATTAATTTGTGCGAAACGTTCATAAAACAAAATTCCTGCGCGCGAATTCGACGAAACTGGGGCACAGTCCCTTATTTTAGTCCCGTAAACTGTGGACAAAAATTTGGAACATTTCAGGAATGCACGTTTGTTCGAGTTATGTTCCCGTCGAGCAGCCCTACGAACAATTTGGGCGAAACGTTCATAAAACAAAATTCCAGCGCGCGAATTCGACGAAACTGGGGCACAGTCCCTAATTTTAGTGCCTTAAACTCTGGAAAAAATTTTGGAACATTTCGGGACTGCATATTTGTTCGAGTTATGGTCCAGTCGAGCAGCTCTGCGTATCATTTGCGCGAAACGTTGATAAAACAAAATTCCTCTTCGCGAATTCGACGAAACTGGGGCACAGTCCCTTATTTTAGACCCTTAAACTGTGGAAAAAATTTGGAACATTTTAGGACTGCATATTTGTTCGAGTTATGGTCCATTCGAGTAGCTCTGCGTATCATTTGCGCGAAACATTGATAAAACAAAATTCCTCTTCGCATATTCGACGAAACTGGGGCACAGTCCCTTATTTTCGACCCTTAAACTGTGGAAAAAATTTGGAACATTTCAGGACTGCACGTTTGTTCGAGTTATGTTCCCGTCGAGCAGCTCTACGATTAATTTGTGCGAAACGTTCATAAAACAAAATTCCTGCGCGCGAATTCGACGAAACTGGGGCACAGTCCCTTATATTAGTCCCTTAAACTGTGGACAAAAATTTGGAACATTTCAGGAATGCACGTTTGTTCGAGTTATGTTCCCGTCGAGCAACCCTACGAACAATTTGGGTGAAACGTTCATAAAACAAAATTCCTGCGCGCGAATTCGACGAAACTCGGGCACAGTCCCTAATTTTAGTCCCTTAAACTCTGGAAAAAATTTTGGAACATTTCGGGACTGCATATTTGTTCGAGTTATGGTCCAGTCGAGCAGCTCTACGTATCATTTGCGCGAAACGTTGATAAAACAAAATTCCTCTTCGCGAATTCGACGAAACTGGGGCACAGTCCCTTATTTTAGACCCTTAAACTGTGGAAAAAATTTGGAACATTTCAGGACTGCACGTTTGTTCGAGTTATGTTCCCGTCGAGCAGCTAGACGATTAATTTGTGCGAAACGTTCATAAAACAAAATTCCTGCGCGCGAATTCGACGAAACTGGGGCACAGTCCCTTATTTTAGTCCCGTAAACTGTGGACAAAAATTTGGAACATTTCAGGAATGCACGTTTGTTCGAGTTATGTTCCCGTCGAGCAGCCCTACGAACAATTTGGGCGAAACGTTCATAAAACAAAATTCCAGCGCGCGAATTCGACGAAACTGGGGCACAGTCCCTAATTTTAGTGCCTTAAACTCTGGAAAAAATTTTGGAACATTTCGGGACTGCATATTTGTTCGAGTTATGGTCCAGTCGAGCAGCTCTGCGTATCATTTGCGCGAAACGTTGATAAAACAAAATTCCTCTTCGCGAATTCGACGAAACTGGGGCACAGTCCCTTATTTTAGACCCTTAAACTGTGGAAAAAATTTGGAACATTTTAGGACTGCATATTTGTTCGAGTTATGGTCCAGTCGAGTAGCTCTGCGTATCATTTGCGCGAAACATTGATAAAACAAAATTCCTCTTCGCATATTCGACGAAACTGGGGCACAGTCCCTTATTTTCGACCCTTAAACTGTGGAAAAAATTTGGAACATTTCAGGACTGCACGTTTGTTCGAGTTATGTTCCCTTCGAGCAGCTCTACGATTAATTTGTGCGAAACGTTCATAAAACAAAATTCTTGCACGCGAATTCGACGAAACTGGGGCACAGTCCCTTATTTTAGTCCCTTAAACTGTGGACAAAAATTTGGAACATTTCAGGAATGCACGTTTGTTCGAGTTATGTTCCCGTCGAGCAACCCTACGAACAATTTGGGCGAAACGTTCATAAAACAAAATTCCTGCGCGCGAATTCGACGAAACTAGGGAACAGTCCCTAATTTTAGTCCCTTAAACTGTGGACAAAAATTTGGAACATTTTAGGACTTCATATTTGTTCGAGTTATGGTCCAGTCGAGCAGCTCTGCGTATCATTTGCGCGAAACGTTGATAAAACAAAATTCCTCTTCGCGAATTCGACGAAACTGGGGCACAGTCCCTTATTTTAGACCCTTAAACTGTGGAAAAAATTTGGAACATTTCAGGACTGCACGTTTGTTCGAGTTATGTTCCCGTCGAGCAGCTCGACGATTAATTTGTGCGAAACGTTCATAAAACAAAATTCCTGCGCGCGAATTCGACGAAACTGGGGCACAGTCCCTTATTTTAGTCCCGTAAACTGTGGACAAAAATTTGGAACATTTCAGGAATGCACGTTTGTTCGAGTTATGTTCCCGTCGAGCAGCCCTACGAACAATTTGGGCGAAACGTTCATAAAACAAAATTCCAACGCGCGAATTCGACGAAACTGGGGCACAGTCCCTAATTTTAGTGCCTTAAACTCTGGAAAAAATTTTGGAACATTTCGGGACTGCATATTTGTTCGAGTTATGGTCCAGTCGAGCAGCTCTGCGTATCATTTGCGCGAAACGTTGATAAAACAAAATTCCTCTTCGCGAATTCGACGAAACTGGGGCACAGTCCCTTATTTTAGACCCTTAAACTGTGGAAAAATTTGGAACATTTTAGGACTGCATATTTGTTCGAGTTATGGTCCATTCGAGTAGCTCTGCGTATCATTTGCGCGAAACATTGATAAAACAAAATTCCTCTTCGCATATTCGACGAAACTGGGGCACAGTCCCTTATTTTCGACCCTTAAACTGTGGAAAAAATTTGGAACATTTCAGGACTGCACGTTTGTTCGAGTTATGTTCCCGTCGAGCAGCTCTACGATTAATTTGTGCGAAACGTTCATAAAACAAAATTCCTGCGCGCGAATTCGACGAAACTGGGGCACAGTCCCTTATATTAGTCCCTTAAACTGTGGACAAAAATTTGGAACATTTCAGGAATGCACGTTTGTTCGAGTTATGTTCCCGTCGAGCAACCCTACGAACAATTTGAGCGAAACGTTCATAAAACAAAATTCCTGCGCGCGAATTCGACGAAACTCGGGCACAGTCCCTAATTTTAGTCCCTTAAACTCTGGAAAAAATTTTGGAACATTTCGGGACTGCATATTTGTTCGAGTTATGGTCCAGTCGAGCAGCTCTACGTATCATTTGCGCGAAACGTTGATAAAACAAAATTCCTCTTCGCGAATTCGACGAAACTGGGGCACAGTCCCTTATTTTAGACCCTTAAACTGTGGAAAAAATTTGGAACATTTCAGGACTGCACGTTTGTTCGAGTTATGTTCCCGTCGAGCAGCTCGACGATTAATTTGTGCGAAACGTTCATAAAACAAAATTCCTGCGCGCGAATTCGACGAAACTGGGGCACAGTCCCTTATTTTATTCCCGTAAACTGTGGACAAAAATTTGGAACATTTCAGGAATGCACGTTTGTTCGAGTTATGTTCCCGTCGAGCAGCCCTACGAACAATTTGGGCGAAACGTTCATAAAACAAAATTCCAACGCGCGAATTCGACGAAACTGGGGCACAGTCCCTAATTTTAGTGCCTTAAACTCTGGAAAAAATTTTGGAACATTTCGGGACTGCATATTTGTTCGAGTTATGGTCCAGTCGAGCAGCTCTGCGTATCATTTGCGCGAAACGTTGATAAAACAAAATTCCTCTTCGCGAATTCGACGAAACTGGGGCACAGTCCCTTATTTTAGACCCTTAAACTGTGGAAAAAATTTGGAACATTTTAGGACTGCATATTTGTTCGAGTTATGGTCCAGTCGAGTAGCTCTGCGTATCATTTGCGCGAAACATTGATAAAACAAAATTCCTCTTCGCATATTCGACGAAACTGGGGCACAGTCCCTTATTTTCGACCCTTAAACTGTGGAAAAAATTTGGAACATTTCAGGACTGCACGTTTGTTCGAGTTATGTTCCCGTCGAGCAGCTAGACGATTAATTTGTGCGAAACGTTCATAAAACAAAATTCCTGCGCGCGAATTCGACGAAACTGGGGCACAGTCCCTTATTTTAGTCCCGTAAACTGTGGACAAAAATTTGGAACATTTCAGGAATGCACGTTTGTTCGAGTTATGTTCCCGTCGAGCAGCCCTACGAACAATTTGGGCGAAACGTTCATAAAACAAAATTCCAGCGCGCGAATTCGACGAAACTGGGGCACAGTCCCTAATTTTAGTGCCTTAAACTCTGGAAAAAATTTTGGAACATTTCGGGACTGCATATTTGTTCGAGTTATGGTCCAGTCGAGCAGCTCTGCGTATCATTTGCGCGAAACGTTGATAAAACAAAATTCCTCTTCGCGAATTCGACGAAACTGGGGCACAGTCCCTTATTTTAGACCCTTAAACTGTGGAAAAAATTTGGAACATTTTAGGACTGCATATTTGTTCGAGTTATGGTCCAGTCGAGTAGCTCTGCGTATCATTTGCGCGAAACATTGATAAAACAAAATTCCTCTTCGCATATTCGACGAAACTGGGGCACAGTCCCTTATTTTCGACCCTTAAACTGTGGAAAAAATTTGGAACATTTCAGGACTGCACGTTTGTTCGAGTTATGTTCCCTTCGAGCAGCTCTACGATTAATTTGTGCGAAACGTTCATAAAACAAAATTCTTGCACGCGAATTCGACGAAACTGGGGCACAGTCCCTTATTTTAGTCCCTTAAACTGTGGACAAAAATTTGGAACATTTCAGGAATGCACGTTTGTTCGAGTTATGTTCCCGTCGAGCAACCCTACGAACAATTTGGGCGAAACGTTCATAAAACAAAATTCCTGCGCGCGAATTCGACGAAACTAGGGAACAGTCCCTAATTTTAGTCCCTTAAACTGTGGACAAAAATTTGGAACATTTTAGGACTTCATATTTGTTCGAGTTATGGTCCAGTCGAGCAGCTCTGCGTATCATTTGCGCGAAACGTTGATAAAACAAAATTCCTCTTCGCGAATTCGACGAAACTGGGGCACAGTCCCTTATTTTAGACCCTTAAACTGTGGAAAAAATTTGGAACATTTCAGGACTGCACGTTTGTTCGAGTTATGTTCCCGTCGAGCAGCTCGACGATTAATTTGTGCGAAACGTTCATAAAACAAAATTCCTGCGCGCGAATTCGACGAAACTGGGGCACAGTCCCTTATTTTAGTCCCGTAAACTGTGGACAAAAATTTGGAACATTTCAGGAATGCACGTTTGTTCGAGTTATGTTCCCGTCGAGCAGCCCTACGAACAATTTGGGCGAAACGTTCATAAAACAAAATTCCAACGCGCGAATTCGACGAAACTGGGGCACAGTCCCTAATTTTAGTGCCTTAAACTCTGGAAAAAATTTTGGAACATTTCGGGACTGCATATTTGTTCGAGTTATGGTCCAGTCGAGCAGCTCTGCGTATCATTTGCGCGAAACGTTGATAAAACAAAATTCCTCTTCGCGAATTCGACGAAACTGGGGCACAGTCCCTTATTTTAGACCCTTAAACTGTGGAAAAAATTTGGAACATTTTAGGACTGCATATTTGTTCGAGTTATGGTCCATTCGAGTAGCTCTGCGTATCATTTGCGCGAAACATTGATAAAACAAAATTCCTCTTCGCATATTCGACGAAACTGGGGCACAGTCCCTTATTTTCGACCCTTAAACTGTGGAAAAAATTTGGAACATTTCAGGACTGCACGTTTGTTCGAGTTATGTTCCCGTCGAGCAGCTCTACGATTAATTTGTGCGAAACGTTCATAAAACAAAATTCCTGCGCGCGAATTCGACGAAACTGGGGCACAGTCCCTTATATTAGTCCCTTAAACTGTGGACAAAAATTTGGAACATTTCAGGAATGCACGTTTGTTCGAGTTATGTTCCCGTCGAGCAACCCTACGAACAATTTGGGCGAAACGTTCATAAAACAAAATTCCTGCGCGCGAATTCGACGAAACTCGGGCACAGTCCCTAATTTTAGTCCCTTAAACTCTGGAAAAATTTTTGGAACATTTCGGGACTGCATATTTGTTCGAGTTATGGTCCAGTCGAGCAGCTCTACGTATCATTTGCGCGAAACGTTGATAAAACAAAATTCCTCTTCGCGAATTCGACGAAACTGGGGCACAGTCCCTTATTTTAGACCCTTAAACTGTGGAAAAAATTTGGAACATTTCAGGACTGCACGTTTGTTCGAGTTATGTTCCCGTCGAGCAGCTCGACGATTAATTTGTGCGAAACGTTCATAAAACAAAATTCCTGCGCGCGAATTCGACGAAACTGGGGCACAGTCCCTTATTTTATTCCCGTAAACTGTGGACAAAAATTTGGAACATTTCAGGAATGCACGTTTGTTCGAGTTATGTTCCCGTCGAGCAGCCCTACGAACAATTTGGGCGAAACGTTCATAAAACAAAATTCCAACGCGCGAATTCGACGAAACTGGGGCACAGTCCCTAATTTTAGTGCCTTAAACTCTGGAAAAAATTTTGGAACATTTCGGGACTGCATATTTGTTCGAGTTATGGTCCAGTCGAGCAGCTCTGCGTATCATTTGCGCGAAACGTTGATAAAACAAAATTCCTCTTCGCGAATTCGACGAAACTGGGGCACAGTCCCTTATTTTAGACCCTTAAACTGTGGAAAAAATTTGGAACATTTTAGGACTGCATATTTGTTCGAGTTATGGTCCAGTCGAGTAGCTCTGCGTATCATTTGCGCGAAACATTGATAAAACAAAATTCCTCTTCGCATATTCGACGAAACTGGGGCACAGTCCCTTATTTTCGACCCTTAAACTGTGGAAAAAATTTGGAACATTTCAGGACTGCACGTTTGTTCGAGTTATGTTCCCTTCGAGCAGCTTTACGATTAATTTGTGCGAAACGTTCATAAAACAAAATTCTTGCACGCGAATTCGACGAAACTGGGGCACAGTCCCTTATTTTAGTCCCTTAAACTGTGGACAAAAATTTGGAACATTTCAGGAATGCACGTTTGTTCGAGTTATGTTCCCGTCGAGCAACCCTACGAACAATTTGGGCGAAACGTTCATAAAACAAAATTCCTGCGCGCGAATTCGACGAAACTAGGGAACAGTCCCTAATTTTAGTCCCTTAAACTGTGGACAAAAATTTGGAACATTTTAGGACTTCATATTTGTTCGAGTTATGGTCCAGTCGAGCAGCTCTGCGTATCATTTGCGCGAAACGTTGATAAAACAAAATTCCTCTTCGCGAATTCGACGAAACTGGGGCACAGTCCCTTATTTTAGACCCTTAAACTGTGGAAAAAATTTGGAACATTTCAGGACTGCACGTTTGTTCGAGTTATGTTCCCGTCGAGCAGCTCGACGATTAATTTGTGCGAAACGTTCATAAAACAAAATTCCTGCGCGCGAATTCGACGAAACTGGGGCACAGTCCCTTATTTTAGTCCCGTAAACTGTGGACAAAAATTTGGAACATTTCAGGAATGCACGTTTGTTCGAGTTATGTTCCCGTCGAGCAGCCCTACGAACAATTTGGGCGAAACGTTCATAAAACAAAATTCCAACGCGCGAATTCGACGAAACTGGGGCACAGTCCCTAATTTTAGTGCCTTAAACTCTGGAAAAAATTTTGGAACATTTCGGGACTGCATATTTGTTCGAGTTATGGTCCAGTCGAGCAGCTCTGCGTATCATTTGCGCGAAACGTTGATAAAACAAAATTCCTCTTCGCGAATTCGACGAAACTGGGGCACAGTCCCTTATTTTCGACCCTTAAACTGTGGAAAAAATTTGGAACATTTCAGGACTGCACGTTTGTTCGAGTTATGTTCCCGTCGAGCAGCTCTACGATTAATTTGTGCGAAACGTTCATAAAACAAAATTCCTGCGCGCGAATTCGACGAAACTGGGGCACAGTCCCTTATATTAGTCCCTTAAACTGTGGACAAAAATTTGGAACATTTCAGGAATGCACGTTTGTTCGAGTTATGTTCCCGTCGAGCAACCCTACGAACAATT
>NC_080042.1:38850265-38896122 GCF_012489685.1 Lotus japonicus
ATTAATTTGTGCGAAACGTTCATAAAACAAAATTCCTGCGCGCGAATTCGACGAAACTGGGGCACAGTCCCTTATTTTAGTCCCTAAACTGTGGACAAAAATTTGGAACATTTCAGGAATGCACGTTTGTTCGAGTTATGTTCCGTCGAGCAGCGACAATTTGGGCGAAACGTTCATAAAACAAAATTCCAGCGCGCGAATTCGACGAAACTGGGGCACAGTCCCTAATTTTAGTGCCTTAAACTCTGGAAAAAATTTGGAACATTTCGGGACTGCATATTTGTTCGAGTTATGGTCCAGTCGAGCAGCTCTGCGTATCATTTTGCGCGAAACGTTGATAAAACAAAATTCCTCTTCGCGAATTCGACGAAACTGGGGCACAGTCCCTTATTTTAGACCCTTAAACTGTGGAAAAAATTTGGAACATTTTAGGACTGCATATTTGTTCGAGTTATGGTCCATTCGAGTAGCTCTGCGTATCATTTGCGCGAAACGTTGATAAAAAAAATTCCTCTTCGCGAATTCGACGAAACTGGGGCACAGTCCTTATTTAGACCCTTAAACTGTGGAAAAAATTTGGAACATTTCAGGACTGCACGTTTGTTCGAGTTATGTTCCCGTCGAGCAGCTCGACGATTAATTTGTGCGAAACGTTCATAAAACAAAATTCCTGCGCGCGAATTCGACGAAACTGGGGCACAGTCCCTTATTTTAGTCCCGTAAACTGTGGACAAAAATTTGGAACATTTCAGGAATGCACGTTTGTTCGAGTTATGTTCCCGTCGAGCAGCCCTACGAACAATTTGGGCGAAACGTTCATAAAACAAAATTCCTGCGCGCGAATTCGACGAAACTGGGGCACAGTCCCTAATTTTAGTGCCTTAAACTCTGGAAAAATTTTGGAACATTTCGGGACTGCATATTTGTTCGAGTTATGGTCCAGTCGAGCAGCTCTACGTATCATTTGCGCGAAACGTGGATAAAACAAAATTCCTCTTCGCGAATTCGACGAAACTGGGGCACAGTCCCTTATTTTAGACCCTTAAACTGTGGAAAAATTTGGAACATTTTAGGACTGCATATTTGTTCGAGTTATGGTCCATTCGAGTAGCTCTGCGTATCATTTGCGCGAAACATTGATAAAACAAAATTCCTCTTCGCATATTCGACGAAACTGGGGCACAGTCCCTTATTTTCGACCCTTAAACTGTGGAAAAAATTTGGAACATTTCAGGACTGCACGTTTGTTCGAGTTATGTTCCCGTCGAGCAGCTCTACGATTAATTTGTGCGAAACGTTCATAAAACAAAATTCCTGCGCGCGAATTCGACGAAACTGGGGCACAGTCCCTCATATTAGTCCCTTAAACTGTGGACAAAAATTTGGAACATTTCAGGAATGCACGTTTGTTCGAGTTATGTTCCCGTCGAGCAACCCTACGAACAATTTGGGCGAAACGTTCATAAAACAAAATTCCTGCGCGCGAATTCGACGAAACTCGGGCACAGTCCCTAATTTTAGTCCCTTAAACTCTGGAAAAAATTTTGGAACATTTCGGGACTGCATATTTGTTCGAGTTATGGTCCAGTCGAGCAGCTCTACGTATCATTTGCGCGAAACGTTGATAAAACAAAATTCCTCTTCGCGAATTCGACGAAACTGGGGCACAGTCCCTTATTTTAGACCCTTAAACTGTGGAAAAAATTTGGAACATTTCAGGACTGCACGTTTGTTCGAGTTATGTTCCCGTCGAGCAGCTCGACGATTAATTTGTGCGAAACGTTCATAAAACAAAATTCCTGCGCGCGAATTCGACGAAAACTGGGGCACAGTCCCTTATTTTAGTCCCGTAAACTGTGGACAAAAATTTGGAACATTTCAGGAATGCACGTTTGTTCGAGTTATGTTCCCGTCGAGCAGCCCTATGAACAATTTGGGCGAAACGTTCATAAAACAAAATTCCTGCGCGCGAATTCGACGAAACTCGGGCACAGTCCCTAATTTTAGTCCCTTAAACTCTGGAAAAAATTTTGGAACATTTCGGGACTGCATATTTGTTCGAGTTATGGTCCAGTCGAGCAGCTCTACGTATCATTTGCGCGAAACGTTGATAAAACAAAATTCCTCTTCGCGAATTCGACGAAACTGGGGCACAGTCCCTTATTTTAGACCCTTAAACTGTGGAAAAAATTTGGAACATTTCAGGACTGCACGTTTGTTCGAGTTATGTTCCCGTCGAGCAGCTCGACGATTAATTTGTGCGAAACGTTCATAAAACAAAATTCCTGCGCGCGAATTCGACGAAACTGGGGCACAGTCCCTTATTTTAGTCCCGTAAACTGTGGACAAAAATTTGGAACATTTCAGGAATGCACGTTTGTTCGAGTTATGTTCCCGTCGAGCAGCCCTATGAACAATTTGGGCGAAACGTTCATAAAACAAAATTCCAGCGCGCGAATTCGACGAAACTGGGGCACAGTCCCTAATTTTAGTGCCTTAAACTCTGGAAAAAATTTTGGAACATTTCGGGACTGCATATTTGTTCGAGTTATGGTCCAGTCGAGCAGCTCTGCGTATCATTTGCGCGAAACGTTGATAAAACAAAATTCCTCTTCGCGAATTCGACGAAACTGGGGCACAGTCCCTTATTTTAGACCCTTAAACTGTGGAAAAAATTTGGAACATTTTAGGACTGCATATTTGTTCGAGTTATGGTCCATTCGAGTAGCTCTGCGTATCATTTGCGCGAAACGTTGATAAAAAAAAATTCCTCTTCGCGAATTCGACGAAACTGGGGCACAGTCCCTTATTTTAGACCCTTAAACTGTGGAAAAAATTTGGAACATTTCAGGACTGCACGTTTGTTCGAGTTATGTTCCCGTCGAGCAGCTCGAAGATTAATTTGTGCGAAACGTTCATAAAACAAAATTCCTGCGCGCGAATTCGACGAAACTGGGGCACAGTCCCTTATTTTAGTCCCGTAAACTGTGGACAAAAATTTGGAACATTTCAGGAATGCACGTTTGTTCGAGTTATGTTCCCGTCGAGCAGCCCTACGAACAATTTGGGCGAAACGTTCATAAAACAAAATTCCTGCGCGCGAATTCGACGAAACTGGGGCACAGTCCCTAATTTTAGTGCCTTAAACTCTGGAAAAAATTTTGGAACATTTCGGGACTGCATATTTGTTCGAGTTATGGTCCAGTCGAGCAGCTCTACGTATCATTTGCGCGAAACGTGGATAAAACAAAATTCCTCTTCGCGAATTCGACGAAACTGGGGCACAGTCCCTTATTTTAGACCCTTAAACTGTGGAAAAAATTTGGAACATTTTAGGACTGCATATTTGTTCGAGTTATGGTCCATTCGAGTAGCTCTGCGTATCATTTGCGCGAAACATTGATAAAACAAAATTCCTCTTCGCATATTCGACGAAACTGGGGCACAGTCCCTTATTTTCGACCCTTAAACTGTGGAAAAAATTTGGAACATTTCAGGACTGCACGTTTGTTCGAGTTATGTTCCCGTCGAGCAGCTCTACGATTAATTTGTGCGAAACGTTCATAAAACAAAATTCCTGCGCGCGAATTCGACGAAACTGGGGCACAGTCCCTCATATTAGTCCCTTAAACTGTGGACAAAAATTTGGAACATTTCAGGAATGCACGTTTGTTCGAGTTATGTTCCCGTCGAGCAACCCTACGAACAATTTGGGCGAAACGTTCATAAAACAAAATTCCTGCGCGCGAATTCGACGAAACTCGGGCACAGTCCCTAATTTTAGTCCCTTAAACTCTGGAAAAAATTTTGGAACATTTCGGGACTGCATATTTGTTCGAGTTATGGTCCAGTCGAGCAGCTCTACGTATCATTTGCGCGAAACGTTGATAAAACAAAATTCCTCTTCGCGAATTCGACGAAACTGGGGCACAGTCCCTTATTTTAGACCCTTAAACTGTGGAAAAAATTTGGAACATTTCAGGACTGCACGTTTGTTCGAGTTATGTTCCCGTCGAGCAGCTCGACGATTAATTTGTGCGAAACGTTCATAAAACAAAATTCCTGCGCGCGAATTCGACGAAACTGGGGCACAGTCCCTTATTTTAGTCCCGTAAACTGTGGACAAAAATTTGGAACATTTCAGGAATGCACGTTTGTTCGAGTTATGTTCCCGTCGAGCAGCCCTATGAACAATTTGGGCGAAACGTTCATAAAACAAAATTCCAGCGCGCGAATTCGACGAAACTGGGGCACAGTCCCTAATTTTAGTGCCTTAAACTCTGGAAAAAATTTTGGAACATTTCGGGACTGCATATTTGTTCGAGTTATGGTCCAGTCGAGCAGCTCTGCGTATCATTTGCGCGAAACGTTGATAAAACAAAATTCCTCTTCGCGAATTCGACGAAACTGGGGCACAGTCCCTTATTTTAGACCCTTAAACTGTGGAAAAAATTTGGAACATTTTAGGACTGCATATTTGTTCGAGTTATGGTCCATTCGAGTAGCTCTGCGTATCATTTGCGCGAAACGTTGATAAAACAAAATTCCTCTTCGCGAATTCGACGAAACTGGGGCACAGTCCCTTATTTTAGACCCTTAAACTGTGGAAAAAATTTGGAACATTTCAGGACTGCACGTTTGTTCGAGTTATGTTCCCGTCGAGCAGCTCGACGATTAATTTGTGCGAAACGTTCATAAAACAAAATTCCTGCGCGCGAATACGACGAAACTGGGGCACAGTCCCTTATTTTAGTCCCGTAAACCGTGGACAAAAATTTGGAACATTTCAGGAATGCACGTTTGTTCGAGTTATGTTCCCGTCGAGCAGCCCTATGAACAATTTGGGCGAAACGTTCATAAAACAAAATTCCAGCGCGCGAATTCGACGAAACTGGGGCACAGTCCCTAATTTTAGTGCCTTAAACTCTGGAAAAAATTTTGGAACATTTCGGGACTGCATATTTGTTCGAGTTATGGTCCAGTCGAGCAGCTCTGCGTATCATTTGCGCGAAACGTTGATAAAACAAAATTCCTCTTCGCGAATTCGACGAAACTGGGGCACAGTCCCTTATTTTAGACCCTTAAACTGTGGAAAAAATTTGGAACATTTTAGGACTGCATATTTGTTCGAGTTATGGTCCATTCGAGTAGCTCTGCGTATCATTTGCGCGAAACGTTGATAAAACAAAATTCCTCTTCGCGAATTCGACGAAACTGGGGCACAGTCCCTTATTTTAGACCCTTAAACTGTGGAAAAAATTTGGAACATTTCAGGAATGCACGTTTGTTCGAGTTATGTTCCCGTCGAGCAGCCCTATGAACAATTTGGGCGAAACGTTCATAAAACAAAATTCCAGCGCGCGAATTCGACGAAACTGGGGCACAGTCCCTTATTTTAGACCCTTAAACTGTGGAAAAAATTTGGAACATTTCAGGACTGCACGTTTGTTCGAGTTATGTTCCCGTCGAGCAGCTCGACGATTAATTTGTGCGAAACGTTCATAAAACAAAATTCCTGCGCGCGAATTCGACGAAACTGGGGCACAGTCCCTTATATTAGTCCCTTAAACTGTGGACAAAAATTTGGAACATTTCAGGAATGCACGCTTGTTCGAGTTATGTTCCCGTCGAGCAACCCTACGAACAATTTGGGCGAAACGTTCATAAAACAAAATTCCTGCGCGCGAATTCGACGAAACTCGGGCACAGTCCCTAATTATAGTCCCTTAAACTCTGGAAAAAATTTTGGAACATTTCGGGACTGCATATTTGTTCGAGTTATGGTCCAGTCGAGCAGCTCTACGTATCATTTGCGCGAAACGTTGATAAAACAAAATTCCTCTTCGCGAATTCGACGAAACTGGGGCACAGTCCCTTATTTTAGACCCTTAAACTGTGGAAAAAATTTGGAACATTTCAGGACTGCACGTTTGTTCGAGTTATGTTCCCGTCGAGCAGCTCGACGATTAATTTGTGCGAAACGTTCATAAAACAAAATTCCTGCGCGCGAATTCGACGAAACTGGGGCACAGTCCCTTATTTTAGTCCCTTAAACTGTGGACAAAAATTTGGAACATTTCAGGAATGCACGTTTGTTCGAGTTATGTTCCCGTCGAGCAGCCCTACGAACAATTTGGGCGAAACGTTCATAAAACAAAATTCCAACGCGCGAATTCGACGAAACTGGGGCACAGTCCCTAATTTTAGTGCCTTAAACTCTGGAAAAAATTTTGGAACATTTCGGGACTGCATATTTGTTCGAGTTATGGTCCAGTCGAGCAGCTCTGCGTATCATTTGCGCGAAACGTTGATAAAACAAAATTCCTCTTCGCGAATTCGACGAAACTGGGGCACAGTCCCTTATTTTAGACCCTTAAACTGTGGAAAAAATTTGGAACATTTTAGGACTGCATATTTGTTCGAGTTATGGTCCATTCGAGTAGCTCTGCGTATCATTTGCGCGAAACGTTGATAAAACAAAATTCCTCTTCGCGAATTCGACGAAACTGGGGCACAGTCCCTTATTTTAGACCCTTAAACTGTGGAAAAAATTTGGAACATTTCAGGACTGCACGTTTGTTCGAGTTATGTTCCCGTCGAGCAGCTCGACGATTAATTTGTGCGAAACGTTCATAAAACAAAATTCCTGCGCGCGAATTCGACGAAACTCGGGCACAGTCCCTAATTTTAGTCCCTTAAACTCTGGAAAAATTTTTGGAACATTTCGGGACTGCATATTTGTTCGAGTTATGGTCCAGTCGAGCAGCTCTACGTATCATTTGCGCGAAACGTTGATAAAACAAAATTCCTCTTCGCGAATTCGACGAAACTGGGGCACAGTCCCTTATTTTAGACCCTTAAACTGTGGAAAAAATTTGGAACATTTCAGGACTGCACGTTTGTTCGAGTTATGTTCCCGTCGAGCAGCTCGACGATTAATTTGTGCGAAACGTTCATAAAACAAAATTCCTGCGCGCGAATTCGACGAAACTGGGGCACAGTCCCTTATTTTAGTCCCGTAAACTGTGGACAAAAATTTGGAACATTTCAGGAATGCACGTTTGTTCGAGTTATGTTCCCGTCGAGCAGCCCTACGAACAATTTGGGCGAAACGTTCATAAAACAAAATTCCAGCGCGCGAATTCGACGAAACTGGGGCACAGTCCCTAATTTTAGTGCCTTAAACTCTGGAAAAAATTTTGGAACATTTCGGGACTGCATATTTGTTCGAGTTATGGTCCAGTCGAGCAGCTCTACGTATCATTTGCGCGAAACGTTGATAAAACAAAATTCCTCTTCGCGAATTCGACGAAACTGGGGCACAGTCCCTTATTTTAGACCCTTAAACTGTGGAAAAAATTTGGAACATTTCAGGACTGCACGTTTGTTCGAGTTATGTTCCCGTCGAGCAGCTCGACGATTAATTTGTGCGAAACGTTCATAAAACAAAATTCCTGCGCGCGAATTCGACGAAACTGGGGCACAGTCCCTTATTTTAGTCCCGTAAACTGTGGACAAAAATTTGGAACATTTCAGGAATGCACGTTTGTTCGAGTTATGTTCCCGTCGAGCAGCCCTATGAACAATTTGGGCGAAACGTTCATAAAACAAAATTCCAGCGCGCGAATTCGACGAAACTGGGGCACAGTCCCTAATTTTAGTGCCTTAAACTCTGGAAAAAATTTTGGAACATTTCGGGACTGCATATTTGTTCGAGTTATGGTCCAGTCGAGCAGCTCTGCGTATCATTTGCGCGAAACGTTGATAAAACAAAATTCCTCTTCGCGAATTCGACGAAACTGGGGCACAGTCCCTTATTTTAGACCCTTAAACTGTGGAAAAAATTTGGAACATTTTAGGACTGCATATTTGTTCGAGTTATGGTCCATTCGAGTAGCTCTGCGTATCATTTGCGCGAAACGTTGATAAAACAAAATTCCTCTTCGCGAATTCGACGAAACTGGGGCACAGTCCCTTATTTTAGACCCTTAAACTGTGGAAAAAATTTGGAACATTTCAGGACTGCACGTTTGTTCGAGTTATGTTCCCGTCGAGCAGCTCGACGATTAATTTGTGCGAAACGTTCATAAAACAAAATTCCTGCGCGCGAATACGACGAAACTGGGGCACAGTCCCTTATTTTAGTCCCGTAAACCGTGGACAAAAATTTGGAACATTTCAGGAATGCACGTTTGTTCGAGTTATGTTCCCGTCGAGCAGCCCTATGAACAATTTGGGCGAAACGTTCATAAAACAAAATTCCAGCGCGCGAATTCGACGAAACTGGGGCACAGTCCCTAATTTTAGTGCCTTAAACTCTGGAAAAAATTTTGGAACATTTCGGGACTGCATATTTGTTCGAGTTATGGTCCAGTCGAGCAGCTCTGCGTATCATTTGCGCGAAACGTTGATAAAACAAAATTCCTCTTCGCGAATTCGACGAAACTGGGGCACAGTCCCTTATTTTAGACCCTTAAACTGTGGAAAAAATTTGGAACATTTTAGGACTGCATATTTGTTCGAGTTATGGTCCATTCGAGTAGCTCTGCGTATCATTTGCGCGAAACGTTGATAAAACAAAATTCCTCTTCGCGAATTCGACGAAACTGGGGCACAGTCCCTTATTTTAGACCCTTAAACTGTGGAAAAAATTTGGAACATTTCAGGAATGCACGTTTGTTCGAGTTATGTTCCCGTCGAGCAGCCCTATGAACAATTTGGGCGAAACGTTCATAAAACAAAATTCCAGCGCGCGAATTCGACGAAACTGGGGCACAGTCCCTTATTTTAGACCCTTAAACTGTGGAAAAAATTTGGAACATTTCAGGACTGCACGTTTGTTCGAGTTATGTTCCCGTCGAGCAGCTCGACGATTAATTTGTGCGAAACGTTCATAAAACAAAATTCCTGCGCGCGAATTCGACGAAACTGGGGCACAGTCCCTTATATTAGTCCCTTAAACTGTGGACAAAAATTTGGAACATTTCAGGAATGCACGCTTGTTCGAGTTATGTTCCCGTCGAGCAACCCTACGAACAATTTGGGCGAAACGTTCATAAAACAAAATTCCTGCGCGCGAATTCGACGAAACTCGGGCACAGTCCCTAATTATAGTCCCTTAAACTCTGGAAAAAATTTTGGAACATTTCGGGACTGCATATTTGTTCGAGTTATGGTCCAGTCGAGCAGCTCTACGTATCATTTGCGCGAAACGTTGATAAAACAAAATTCCTCTTCGCGAATTCGACGAAACTGGGGCACAGTCCCTTATTTTAGACCCTTAAACTGTGGAAAAAATTTGGAACATTTCAGGACTGCACGTTTGTTCGAGTTATGTTCCCGTCGAGCAGCTCGACGATTAATTTGTGCGAAACGTTCATAAAACAAAATTCCTGCGCGCGAATTCGACGAAACTGGGGCACAGTCCCTTATTTTAGTCCCTTAAACTGTGGACAAAAATTTGGAACATTTCAGGAATGCACGTTTGTTCGAGTTATGTTCCCGTCGAGCAGCCCTACGAACAATTTGGGCGAAACGTTCATAAAACAAAATTCCAACGCGCGAATTCGACGAAACTGGGGCACAGTCCCTAATTTTAGTGCCTTAAACTCTGGAAAAAATTTTGGAACATTTCGGGACTGCATATTTGTTCGAGTTATGGTCCAGTCGAGCAGCTCTGCGTATCATTTGCGCGAAACGTTGATAAAACAAAATTCCTCTTCGCGAATTCGACGAAACTGGGGCACAGTCCCTTATTTTCGACCCTTAAACTGTGGAAAAAATTTGGAACATTTCAGGACTGCACGTTTGTTCGAGTTATGTTCCCGTCGAGCAGCTCTACGATTAATTTGTGCGAAACGTTCATAAAACAAAATTCCTGCGCGCGAATTCGACGAAACTGGGGCACAGTCCCTTATATTAGTCCCTTAAACTGTGGACAAAAATTTGGAACATTTCAGGAATGCACGTTTGTTCGAGTTATGTTCCCGTCGAGCAACCCTACGAACAATTTGGGCGAAACGTTCATAAAACAAAATTCCTGCGCGCGAATTCGACGAAACTCGGGCACAGTCCCTAATTTTAGTCCCTTAAACTCTGGAAAAATTTTTGGAACATTTCGGGACTGCATATTTGTTCGAGTTATGGTCCAGTCGAGCAGCTCTACGTATCATTTGCGCGAAACGTTGATAAAACAAAATTCCTCTTCGCGAATTCGACGAAACTGGGGCACAGTCCCTTATTTTAGACCCTTAAACTGTGGAAAAAATTTGGAACATTTCAGGACTGCACGTTTGTTCGAGTTATGTTCCCGTCGAGCAGCTCGACGATTAATTTGTGCGAAACGTTCATAAAACAAAATTCCTGCGCGCGAATTCGACGAAACTGGGGCACAGTCCCTTATTTTAGTCCCGTAAACTGTGGACAAAAATTTGGAACATTTCAGGAATGCACGTTTGTTCGAGTTATGTTCCCGTCGAGCAGCCCTACGAACAATTTGGGCGAAACGTTCATAAAACAAAATTCCAGCGCGCGAATTCGACGAAACTGGGGCACAGTCCCTAATTTTAGTGCCTTAAACTCTGGAAAAAATTTTGGAACATTTCGGGACTGCATATTTGTTCGAGTTATGGTCCAGTCGAGCAGCTCTGCGTATCATTTGCGCGAAACGTTGATAAAACAAAATTCCTCTTCGCGAATTCGACGAAACTGGGGCACAGTCCCTTATTTTAGACCCTTAAACTGTGGAAAAAATTTGGAACATTTTAGGACTGCATATTTGTTCGAGTTATGGTCCATTCGAGTAGCTCTGCGTATCATTTGCGCGAAACGTTGATAAAACAAAATTCCTCTTCGCGAATTCGACGAAACTGGGGCACAGTCCCTTATTTTAGACCCTTAAACTGTGGAAAAAATTTGGAACATTTCAGGAATGCACGTTTGTTCGAGTTATGTTCCCGTCGAGCAGCCCTATGAACAATTTGGGCGAAACGTTCATAAAACAAAATTCCAGCGCGCGAATTCGACGAAACTGGGGCACAGTCCCTTATTTTAGACCCTTAAACTGTGGAAAAAATTTGGAACATTTCAGGACTGCACGTTTGTTCGAGTTATGTTCCCGTCGAGCAGCTCGACGATTAATTTGTGCGAAACGTTCATAAAACAAAATTCCTGCGCGCGAATTCGACGAAACTGGGGCACAGTCCCTTATATTAGTCCCTTAAACTGTGGACAAAAATTTGGAACATTTCAGGAATGCACGCTTGTTCGAGTTATGTTCCCGTCGAGCAACCCTACGAACAATTTGGGCGAAACGTTCATAAAACAAAATTCCTGCGCGCGAATTCGACGAAACTCGGGCACAGTCCCTAATTATAGTCCCTTAAACTCTGGAAAAAATTTTGGAACATTTCGGGACTGCATATTTGTTCGAGTTATGGTCCAGTCGAGCAGCTCTACGTATCATTTGCGCGAAACGTTGATAAAACAAAATTCCTCTTCGCGAATTCGACGAAACTGGGGCACAGTCCCTTATTTTAGACCCTTAAACTGTGGAAAAAATTTGGAACATTTCAGGACTGCACGTTTGTTCGAGTTATGTTCCCGTCGAGCAGCTCGACGATTAATTTGTGCGAAACGTTCATAAAACAAAATTCCTGCGCGCGAATTCGACGAAACTGGGGCACAGTCCCTTATTTTAGTCCCTTAAACTGTGGACAAAAATTTGGAACATTTCAGGAATGCACGTTTGTTCGAGTTATGTTCCCGTCGAGCAGCCCTACGAACAATTTGGGCGAAACGTTCATAAAACAAAATTCCAACGCGCGAATTCGACGAAACTGGGGCACAGTCCCTAATTTTAGTGCCTTAAACTCTGGAAAAAATTTTGGAACATTTCGGGACTGCATATTTGTTCGAGTTATGGTCCAGTCGAGCAGCTCTGCGTATCATTTGCGCGAAACGTTGATAAAACAAAATTCCTCTTCGCGAATTCGACGAAACTGGGGCACAGTCCCTTATTTTCGACCCTTAAACTGTGGAAAAAATTTGGAACATTTCAGGACTGCACGTTTGTTCGAGTTATGTTCCCGTCGAGCAGCTCTACGATTAATTTGTGCGAAACGTTCATAAAACAAAATTCCTGCGCGCGAATTCGACGAAACTGGGGCACAGTCCCTTATATTAGTCCCTTAAACTGTGGACAAAAATTTGGAACATTTCAGGAATGCACGTTTGTTCGAGTTATGTTCCCGTCGAGCAACCCTACGAACAATTTGGGCGAAACGTTCATAAAACAAAATTCCTGCGCGCGAATTCGACGAAACTCGGGCACAGTCCCTAATTTTAGTCCCTTAAACTCTGGAAAAATTTTTGGAACATTTCGGGACTGCATATTTGTTCGAGTTATGGTCCAGTCGAGCAGCTCTACGTATCATTTGCGCGAAACGTTGATAAAACAAAATTCCTCTTCGCGAATTCGACGAAACTGGGGCACAGTCCCTTATTTTAGACCCTTAAACTGTGGAAAAAATTTGGAACATTTCAGGACTGCACGTTTGTTCGAGTTATGTTCCCGTCGAGCAGCTCGACGATTAATTTGTGCGAAACGTTCATAAAACAAAATTCCTGCGCGCGAATTCGACGAAACTGGGGCACAGTCCCTTATTTTAGTCCCGTAAACTGTGGACAAAAATTTGGAACATTTCAGGAATGCACGTTTGTTCGAGTTATGTTCCCGTCGAGCAGCCCTACGAACAATTTGGGCGAAACGTTCATAAAACAAAATTCCAGCGCGCGAATTCGACGAAACTGGGGCACAGTCCCTAATTTTAGTGCCTTAAACTCTGGAAAAAATTTTGGAACATTTCGGGACTGCATATTTGTTCGAGTTATGGTCCAGTCGAGCAGCTCTGCGTATCATTTGCGCGAAACGTTGATAAAACAAAATTCCTCTTCGCGAATTCGACGAAACTGGGGCACAGTCCCTTATTTTAGACCCTTAAACTGTGGAAAAAATTTGGAACATTTTAGGACTGCATATTTGTTCGAGTTATGGTCCATTCGAGTAGCTCTGCGTATCATTTGCGCGAAACGTTGATAAAACAAAATTCCTCTTCGCGAATTCGACGAAACTGGGGCACAGTCCCTTATTTTAGACCCTTAAACTGTGGAAAAAATTTGGAACATTTCAGGACTGCACGTTTGTTCGAGTTATGTTCCCGTCGAGCAGCTCGACGATTAATTTGTGCGAAACGTTCATAAAACAAAATTCCTGCGCGCGAATACGACGAAACTGGGGCACAGTCCCTTATTTTAGTCCCGTAAACCGTGGACAAAAATTTGGAACATTTCAGGAATGCACGTTTGTTCGAGTTATGTTCCCGTCGAGCAGCCCTACGAACAATTTGGGCGAAACGTTCATAAAACAAAATTCCTGCGCGCGAATTCGACGAAACTGGGGCACAGTCCCTAATTTTAGTGCCTTAAACTCTGGAAAAAATTTTGGAACATTTCGGGACTGCATATTTGTTCGAGTTATGGTCCAGTCGAGCAGCTCTACGTATCATTTGCGCGAAACGTGGATAAAACAAAATTCCTCTTCGCGAATTCGACGAAACTGGGGCACAGTCCCTTATTTTAGACCCTTAAACTGTGGAAAAAATTTGGAACATTTTAGGACTGCATATTTGTTCGAGTTATGGTCCATTCGAGTAGCTCTGCGTATCATTTGCGCGAAACATTGATAAAACAAAATTCCTCTTCGCATATTCGACGAAACTGGGGCACAGTCCCTTATTTTCGACCCTTAAACTGTGGAAAAAATTTGGAACATTTCAGGACTGCACGTTTGTTCGAGTCATGTTCCCGTCGAGCAGCTCTACGATTAATTTGTGCGAAACGTTCATAAAACAAAATTCCTGCGCGCGAATTCGACGAAACTGGGGCACAGTCCCTCATATTAGTCCCTTAAACTGTGGACAAAAATTTGGAACATTTCAGGAATGCACGTTTGTTCGAGTTATGTTCCCGTCGAGCAACCCTACGAACAATTTGGGCGAAACGTTCATAAAACAAAATTCCTGCGCGCGAATTCGACGAAACTCGGGCACAGTCCCTAATTTTAGTCCCTTAAACTCTGGAAAAAATTTTGGAACATTTCGGGACTGCATATTTGTTCGAGTTATGGTCCAGTCGAGCAGCTCTACGTATCATTTGCGCGAAACGTTGATAAAACAAAATTCCTCTTCGCGAATTCGACGAAACTGGGGCACAGTCCCTTATTTTAGACCCTTAAACTGTGGAAAAAATTTGGAACATTTCAGGACTGCACGTTTGTTCGAGTTATGTTCCCGTCGAGCAGCTCGACGATTAATTTGTGCGAAACGTTCATAAAACAAAATTCCTGCGCGCGAATTCGACGAAACTGGGGCACAGTCCCTTATTTTAGTCCCGTAAACTGTGGACAAAAATTTGGAACATTTCAGGAATGCACGTTTGTTCGAGTTATGTTCCCGTCGAGCAGCCCTATGAACAATTTGGGCGAAACGTTCATAAAACAAAATTCCAGCGCGCGAATTCGACGAAACTGGGGCACAGTCCCTAATTTTAGTGCCTTAAACTCTGGAAAAAATTTTGGAACATTTCGGGACTGCATATTTGTTCGAGTTATGGTCCATTCGAGTAGCTCTGCGTATCATTTGCGCGAAACATTGATAAAACAAAATTCCTCTTCGCATATTCGACGAAACTGGGGCACAGTCCCTTATTTTCGACCCTTAAACTGTGGAAAAAATTTGGAACATTTCAGGACTGCACGTTTGTTCGAGTTATGTTCCCGTCGAGCAGCTCTACGATTAATTTGTGCGAAACGTTCATAAAACAAAATTCCTGCGCGCGAATTCGACGAAACTGGGGCACAGTCCCTTATATTAGTCCCTTAAACTGTGGACAAAAATTTGGAACATTTCAGGAATGCACGTTTGTTCGAGTTATGTTCCCGTCGAGCAACCCTACGAACAATTTGGGCGAAACGTTCAACAAACAAAATTCCTGCGCGCGAATTCGACGAAACTCGGGCACAGTCCCTAATTTTAGTCCCTTAAACTCTGGAAAAAATTTTGGAACATTTCGGGACTGCAGTTTTGTTCGAGTTATGTTCCTGTCGAGCAGTTATGCGTATCATTTGGGCGAAACGTTCATAAAACATAATTACTACGCGCGAATTCGACGAAACTAGGGAACAGTCCCTAATTTTAGTTTCTTAAACTGTGGACAAAAAATTGGAACATTTTAGGACTGCATATTTGTTAGAGTTATGGTCCAGTCGAGCAGCTCTGCGTATCATTTGCGCGAAACGTTGATAAAACAAAATTCCTCTTCGCGAATTCGACGAAACTGGGGCACAGTCCCTTATTTTAGACCCTTAAACTGTGGAAAAAATTTGGAACATTTCAGGACTTCACGTTTGTTCGATTTATGTTCCCGTCGAGCAACCCTACGAACAATTTGGGCGAAACGTTCATAAAACAAAATTCCTGCGCGCGAATTCGACGAAACTAGGGAACAGTCCCTAATTTTAGTCCCTTAAACTGTGGACAAAAAATTGGAACATATTAGGACTGCATATTTGTTAGAGTTATGGTCCAGTCGAGCAGCTCTGCGTATCATTTGCGCGAAACGTTGATAAAACAAAATTCCTCTTCGCGAATTCGACGAAACTGGGGCACAGTCCCTTATTTTAAACCCTTAAACTGTGGAAAAAATTTGGAACATTTCGGGACTGCATATTTGTTCGAGTTATGTTCCTGTCGAGCAGTTATGCGTATCATTTGGGCGAAACGTTCATAAAACATAATTACTGCGCGCGAATTCGGCGAAACTAGGGAACATTAGTCCTTAAACAAAAATTTGGAACATTTCAGGACTGCACGTTTGTTCGAGTTATGTTCCCGTCGAGTAGCTCTACGTGCAATTTGGGCGAAACGTTCATAAAACAAAATTCCTACGCGCGAATTCGAAGAAACTGGGGCACAGTCCCTAATTTTAGTCCCTTAAACTGTGGAAAAATTTTTGGAACATTTCGGGGCTGCACATTTGTTCGAGTTATGTTCCCGTCGAGCAGCACTACGAACAATTTGGTCGAAACGTTCATAAAACAAAATTCCTGCGCGCGAATTCGACGAAACTGGGGCACAGTCCCTTATTTTAGTCCCTTAAACTGTGGAAAAAAATTTGGAACATTTCAGGAATGCACGTTTGTTCGAGTTATGTTCCCGTCGAGCAGCCCTATGAACAATTTGGGCGAAACGTTCATAAAACAAAATTCTTGCGCGCGAATTCGACGAAACTAGGGCACAGTCCCTAATTTTAGTCCCTTAAACTGGGGAAAAATTTTTGGAACATTTCGGGACTGCACATTTGTTCGAGTTATGTTCCCAACGAGCAGCTCTACGAACATTTTGGTCGAAACGTTGATAAAACAAAATTCCTGCGCGCGAATTCGACGAAGCTGGGGCACAGTCCCTAATTTTAGTCCCTTAAACTGTGGACAAAAATTTGGAACATTTCAGGACCGCACGTTTGTTCGAGTTATGTTCCCGTCGAGCAGCTCTACGATCAAATTAGGCGAAACGTTCATAAAACAAAATTCCTACGCGCTAATTCGAAGAAATTGGGGCACAGTCCCTAATTTTAGTCCCTTAAACTGGGGAAAATTTTTTGGAACATTTCGAGGCTGCACATTTGTTCGAGTTATGTTCCCGTCGAGCAGCTCTACGAACAATTTGGGTGAAACGTTCAAAAAACAAAAATTTGGAACGTTTTAGGACTGCACATTTGTTCGAGTTATGTTCCTGTCGAGTAGCTCTACGATTAATTTGTGCAAAACGTTCATAAAACAAAATTCCTGCGCGCGAATTCGATGAAACTGGGGCACAGTCCCTTATTTTAGTCCCTTAAACCGTGGACAAAAATTTGGAACATTTCAGGAATGCACGTTTGTTTGAGTTATGTTCCCGTCGAGCAGCCCTACGAACAATTTGGGCGAAATGTTCATAAAACAAAATTCCTACGTGCGAATTCGACGAAACTGGGGCACAGTCCCTAATTTTAGTCCCTTAAACTCTGGAAAAAATTTTGGAACATTTCGGGACTGCATGTTTGTTCGAGTTATGTTCCCGTCGAGCAGCTCTACGATTAATTTGTGCGAAACGTTCATAAAACAAAAT
Organism: Lotus japonicus; assembly: GCF_012489685.1. Lineage (NCBI taxonomy): Eukaryota > Viridiplantae > Streptophyta > Magnoliopsida > Fabales > Fabaceae > Lotus > Lotus japonicus. Next base: position 38,867,491 of record NC_080042.1, read on the forward strand.
TCCTGTGCGCGAATTCGTCGAAGCTGGGGCACAGTCCCTAATTTTAGTCCCTTAAACTGTGGACAAAAATTTGGAACATTTCAGGACTGCACGTTTGTTCGAGTTATGTTCCCGTCGAGTAGCTCTACGTGCAATTTGGGCGAAACGTTCATAAAACAAAATTCCTACGCGCGAATTCGAAGAAACTGGGGCACAGTCCCTAATTTTAGTCCCTTAAACTGTGGAAAAATTTTTGGAACATTTCGGGGCTGCACATTTGTTCGAGTTATGTTCCCGTCGAGCAGCACTACGAACAATTTGGTCGAAACGTTGATAAAACAAAATTCCTGCGCGCGAATTCGACGAAGCTGGGGCACAGTCCCTAATTTTAGTCCCTTAAACTGTGGACAAAAATTTGGAACATTTAAGGACCGCACGTTTGTTCAAGTTATGTTCCCGTCGAGCAGCTCTACGAGCAAATTGGGCGAAACGTTCATAAAACAAAATTCCTAAGCGCGAATTCGAAGAAACTGGGGCACAGTCCCTAATTTTAGTCCCTTAAACTTGGGAAAAATTTTTGGAACATTTCGAGGCTGCACGTTTGTTCAAGTTATGTTCCCGTCGAGCAGCTCTACGAACAATTTGGGTGAAACGTTCAAAAAACAAAAAATTGGAACGTTTTAGGACTGCACATTTGTTCGAGTTATGTTCCTGTCGAGTAGCTCTACGATTAATTTGTGCGAAACGTTCATAAAACAAAATTCCTGCGCGCGAATTCGACGAAACTGGGGCACAGTCCCTTATTTTAGTCCCTTAAACCGTGGACAAAAATTTGGAACATTTCAGGAATGCACGTTTGTTCGAGTTATGTTCCCGTCGAGCAGCCCTACGAACAATTTCGGCGAAATGTTCATAAAACAAAATTCCTACGTGCGAATTCGACGAAACTGGGGCACAGTCCCTAATTTTAGTCCCTTAAACTCTGGAAAAAATTTTGGAACATTTCGGGACTGCATATTTGTTCGAGTTATGTTCCTGTCGAGCAGTTATGCGTATCATTTGGGCGAAACGTTCATAAAACATAATTACTGCGCGCGAATTCGACGAAACTAGGGAACAGTCCCTAATTTTAGTCCCTTAAACTGTGGACAAAAATTTGGAACATTTTAGGACTGCACATTTGTTCGAGTTATGGTCCAGTCGATCTGCGCTGCGTATCATTTGCGCGAAACGTTGATAAAACAAAATTCCTCTGCGCGAATTCGACGAAACTGGGGCACAGTCCCTTATTTTAGACCCTTAAACTGTGGAAAAAATTTGGAACATTTCAGGACTGCACGTTTGTTCGAGTTATGTTCCCGTCGAGCAGCTCTACGATTAATTTGTGCGAAACGTTCATAAAACAATATTCCTGCGCGCGAATTCGTCGAAGTAGGGGCACAGTCCCTAATTTTAGTCCCTTAAACTGGGGAAAAATTTTTGGAACATTTCGGGGCTGCACATTTGTTCGAGTTATGTTCCCGTCGAGCAGCTCTACGAACAATTTGGTCGAAACGTTCATAAAACAAAATTCCTGCGCGCAAATTCGACGAAACTGGGGCACTGTCCCTTATTTTAGACCCTTAAACTGTGGAAAAAATTTGGAACATTTCAGGACTGCACGTTTGTTCGAGTTATGTTCCCGTCGAGCAGCTCTACGATTAATTTGTGCGAAACGTTCATAAAACAAAATTCCTGCGCGCGAATTCGACGAAACAGGGGCACAGTCCCTTATTTTAGTCCCTTAAACTGTGGACAAAAATTTGGAACATTTCAGGAATGCACGTTTGTTCGAGTTATGTTCCCGTCGAGCAGCCCAACGAACAATTTGGGCGAAACGTTCATAAAACAAAACTCCTGCACGCGAATTCGAAGAAACTGGGGCACAATCCCTAATTTTAGTCCCTTAAACTGTGGAAAAATTTTTGGAACATTTCGGGACTGCACATTTGTTCGAGTTATGTTCCCGTCGAGCAGCTCTACGAACAATTTGGTCGAAACGTTCATAAAACAAAATTCCTGCGCGCGAATTCGACGAAGCTGGGGCACAGTCCCTAATTTCAGTCCCTTAAACTGTGGACAAAAATTTGGAACATTTCAGGACCGCACGTTTGTTCGAGTTATGTTCCCGTCGAGCAGCTCTACGAGCAAATTGGGCGAAACGTTCGTAAAACAAAATTCCTGCGCGCGAATTCGACGAAACTCGGGCACAGTCCCTAATTTTAGTCCCTTAAACTCTGGAAAAAATTTTGGAACATTTCGGGACTGCATATTTGTTCGAGTTATGTTCCTGTCGAGCAGTTATGCGTATCATTTCGGCGAAACGTTCATAAAACATAATTACTGCGCGCGAATTCGACGAAACTAGGGAACAGTCCCTAATTTTAGTCCCTTAAACTGTGGACAAAAAATTGGAACATTTTAGGACTGCATATTTGTTAGAGTTATGGTCCAGTCGAGCAGCTCTGCGTATCATTTGCGCGAAACGTTGATAAAACAAAATTCCTCTTCGCGAATTCGACGAAACTGGGGCACAGTCCCTTATTTTAGACCCTTAAACTGTGGAAAAAATTTGGAACATTTCAGGACTGCACGTTTGTTCGATTTATGTTCCCGTCGAGCAGCTCTACGATTAATTTGTGCGAAACGTTCATAAAACAAAATTCCTACGCGCGAATTCGACGAAACTGAGGCACAGTCCCTTATTTTAGTCCCTTAAACTGTGGACAAAAATTTGGAACATTTCAGGAATGCACGTTTGTTCGAGTTATGTTCCCGTATAGCAACCCTACAAACAATTTGGGCGAAACGTTCATAAAACAAAATTCCTGCGCGCGAATTCGACGAAACTCGGGCACAGTCCCTAATTTTAGTCCCTTAAACTCTGGAAAAAATTTTGGAACATTTCGGGACTGCATATTTGTTCGAGTTATGTTCCTGTCGAGAAGTTATGCGTATCATTTGGGCGAAACGTTCATAAAACATAATTACTGCGCGCGAATTCCACGAAACTAGGGAACAGTCCCTAATTTTAGTCCCTTAAACTGTGGACAAAAATTTGGAACATTTTAGGACTGCATATTTGTTCGAGTTATGGTCCAGTCGAGCAGCTCTGCGTATCATTTGCGCGAAACGTTGATAAAAAAAAATTCCTCTTCGCGAATTCGACGAAACTGGGGCACTGTCCCTTATTTTAGACCCTTAAACTGTGGAAAAAATTTGGAACATTTCAGGACTGCACGTTTGTTCGAGTTATGTTCCCGTCGAGCAGCTCTACGATTAATTTGTGCGAAACGTTCATAAAACAAAATTCCTGCGCGCGAATTCGACGAAACTGGGGCACAGTCCCTTATTTTAGTCCCTTAAACTGTGGACAAAAATTTGGAACATTTCAGGAATGCACATTTGTTCGAGTTATGTTCCCGTCGAGCAGCCCAACGAACAATTTGGGCGAAACGTTCATAAAACAAAATTCCTGCGCGCGAATTCGAAGAAACTGGCCACAGTCCCTAATTTTAGTCCCTTAAACTGTGGAAAAATTTTTGGAACATTTCGGGACTGCACATTTGTTCGAGTTATGTTCCCGTCGAGCAGCTCTACGAACAATTTGGTCGAAACGTTCATAAAACAAAATTCCTGCGCGCGAATTCGACGAAGCTGGGGCACAGTCCCTAATTTTAGTCCCTTAAACTGTGGACAAAAATTTGGAACATTTCAGGACCGCACGTTTGTTCGAGTTATGTTCCCGTCGAGCAGCTCTACGAGCAAATTGGGCGAAACGTTCGTAAAACAAAATTCCTGCGCGCGAATTCGACGAAACTCGGGCACAGTCCCTAATTTTAGTCCCTTAAACTCTGGAAAAAATTTTGGAACATTTCGGGACTGCATATTTGTTCGAGTTATGTTCCTGTCGAGCAGTTATGCGTATCATTTGGGCGAAACGTTCAGAAAACATAATTACTGCGCGCGAATTCGACGAAACTAGGGAACAGTCCCTAATTTTAGTCCCTTAAACTGTGGACAAAAAATTGGAACATTTTAGGACTGCATATTTGTTAGAGTTATGGTCCAGTCGAGCAGCTCTGCGTATCATTTGCGCGAAACGTTGATAAAACAAAATTCCTCTTCGCGAATTCGACGAAACTGGGGCACAGTCCTTTATTTTAGACCCTTAAACTGTGGAAAAAATTTGGAACATTTCAGGACTGCACGTTTGTTCGATTTATGTTCCCGTCGAGCAGCTCTACGATTAATTTGTGCGAAACGTTCATAAAACAAAATTCCTGCGCGCGAATTCGACGAAACTGGGGCACAGTCCCTTATTTTAGTCCTTTAAATTGTGGACAAAAATTTGGAACATTTCAGGAATGCACGTTTGTTCGAGTTATGTTCCCGTCGAGCAACCCTACAAACAATTTGGGCGAAACGTTCATAAAACAAAATTCCTGCGCGCGAATTCGACGAAACTCGGGCACAGTCCCTAATTTTAGTCCCTTAAACTCTGGAAAAAATTTTGGAACATTTCGGGACTGCATATTTGTTCGAGTTATGTTCCTGTCGAGCAGTTATGCGTATCATTTGGGCGAAACGTTCATAAAACATAATTACTGCGCGCGAATTCGACGAAACTAGGGAACAGTCCCTAATTTTAGTCCCTTAAACTGTGGACAAAAATTTGGAACATTTTAGGACTGCATATTTGTTCGAGTTATGGTCCAGTCGAGCAGCTCTGCGTATCATTTGCGCGAAACGTTGATAAAAAAAATTCCTCTTCGCGAATTCGACGAAACTGGGGCACAGTCCCTTATTTTAGACCCTTAAACTGTGGAAAAAATTTAGAACATTTCAGGACTGCACGTTTGTTCGAGTTATGTTCCCGTCGAGCAGCTCTACGATTAATTTGTGCGAAACGTTCATAAAACAAAATTCCTGCTCGCGAATTCGACGAAACTGGGGCACAGTCCCTTATTTTAGTCCTTTAAACTGTGGACAAAAATTTGGAACATTTCAGGAATGCACGTTTGTTCGAGTTATGTTCCCGTCGAGCAACCCTACAAACAATTTGGGCGAAACGTTCATAAAACAAAATTCCTGCGCGCGAATTCGACGAAACTCGGGCACAGTCCCTAATTTTAGTCCCTTAAACTCTGGAAAAAATTTTGGAACATTTCGGAACTGCATATTTGTTCGAGTTATGTTCTTGTCGAGCAGTTATGCGTATCATTTGGGCGAAACGTTCATAAAATATAATTACTGCGCGCGAATTCGACGAAACTAGGGAACAGTCCCTAATTTTAGTCCCTTAAACTGTGGACAAAAATTTGGAACATTTTAGGACTGCATATTTGTTCGAGTTATGGTCCAGTCGAGCAGCTCTGCGTATCATTTGCGCGAAACGTTGATAAAAAAAAATTCCTCTTCGCGAATTCGACGAAACTGGGGCACAGTCCCTTATTTTAGACCCTTAAACTGTGGAAAAAATTTGGAACATTTCAGGACTGCACGTTTGTTCGAGTTATGTTCCCGTCGAGCAGCTCTACGATTAATTTGTGCGAAACGTTCATAAAACAAAATTCCTGCGCGCGAATTCGACGAAACTGGGGCACAGTCCCTTATTTTAGTCCCTTAAACTGTGGACAAAAATTTGGAACATTTCAGGAATGCACATTTGTTCGAGTTAAGTTCCCGTCGAGCAGCCCAACGAACAATTTGGGCGAAACGTTCATAAAACAAAATTCCTGCGCGCGAATTCGAAGAAACTGGGGCACAGTCCCTAATTTTAGTCCCTTAAACTGTGGAAAAATTTTTGGAACATTTCGGGACTGCACATTTGTTCGAGTTATGTTCCCGCGAGCAGCTCTACGAACAATTTGGTCGAAACGTTCATAAAACAAAATTCCTGCGCGCGAATTCGACGAAACTGGGGCACAGTCCCTAATTTTAGTCCCTTAAACTGTGGACAAAAATTTGGAACATTTCAGGACCGCACGTTTGTTCGAGTTATGTTCCCGTCGAGCTGCTCTACGAGCAATTTGGGCGAAACGTTCATAAAACAAAATTCCTATGCGCGAATTCGAAGAAACTGGGGCACAGTCCCTAATTTTAGTCCCTTAAACTGGGGAAAATTTTTTGGAACATTTCGGGGCTGCACATTTGTTCGAGTTATGTTCCCGTCGAGTAGCTCTACGATTAATTTGTGCGAAACGTTCATAAAACAAAATTCCTGCGCGCGAATTCGACGAAACTGGGGCACAGTCCCTTATTTTAGTCCCTTAAACTGTGGACAAAAATTTGGAACATTTCAGGAATGCACGTTTGTTCGAGTTATGTTCCCGTCGAGCAGCCCTACGAACAATTTGGGCGAAACGTTCATAAAACAAAATTCCTACGTGCGAATTCGACGAAACTAGGGCACAGTCCCTAATTTTAGTCCCTTAAACTCTGGAAAAAATTTTGGAACATTTCGGGACTGCATATTTGTTCGAGTTATGTTCCTGTCGAGCAGTTATGCGTATCATTTGGGCGAAACGTTCATAAAACATAATTACTGCGCGCGAATTCGACGAAACTAGTGAACAGTCCCTAATTTTAGTCCCTTAAACTGTGGACAAAAATTTGGAACATTTTAGGACTGCACATTTGTTCGAGTTATGGTCCAGTCGAGCAGCTCTGCGTATCATTTGCGCAAAACGTTGATAAAACAAAATTCCTCTGGGAGAATTCGACGAAACTGGGGCACAGTCCCTTATTTTAGACCTTTAAACTGTGGAAAAAATTTGGAACATTTCAGGAATGCACGTTTGTTCGAGTTATGTTCCCGTCGAGCAGCACTACGAACAATTTGGTCGAAACGTTCATAAAACAAAATTCCTCTGGGAGAATTCGACGAAACTGGGGCACAGTCCCTTATTTTAGACCTTTAAACTGTGGAAAAAATTTGGAACATTTCAGGAATGCACGTTTGTTCGAGTTATGTTCCCGTCGAGCAGCACTACGAACAATTAGGTCGAAACGTTCATAAAACAAAATTCCTCTGGGAGAATTCGACGAAACTGGGGCTCAGTCCCTAATTTTAGTCCCTTAAACTGGGGAAAATTTTTAGGAACATTTCGGGACTGCACATTTGTTCGAGTTATGTTCCCGTCGAGCAGCTCTACGAACAATTTGGTCGAAACGTTGATAAAACAAAATTCCTGCGCGCGAATTCGACGAAGCTGGGGCACAGTCCCTAATTTTAGTCCCTTAAACTGTGGACAAAAATTTGGAACATTTCAGGACCGCACGTTTGTTCGAGTTATGTTCCCGTCGAGCAGCTCTACGAGCAATTTGGGCGAAACGTTCATAAAACAAAATTCCTATGCGCGAATTCGAAGAAACTGGGGCACAGTCCCTAATTTTAGTCCCTTAAACTGGGGAAATTTTTTTGGAACATTTCGGGGCTGCACATTTGTTCGAGTTATGTTCTCGTCGAGCAGCTCTACGAACAATTTGGGTGAAACGTTCAAAAATCAAAAATTAGGAACGTTTTAGGACTGCACATTTGTTCGAGTTATGTTCCTGTCGAGTAGCTCTACGATTAATTTGTGCGAAACGTTCATAAAACAAAATTCCTGCGCGCGAATTCGACGAAACTCGGGCACAGTCCTTTATTTTAGTCCCTTAAACTGTGGACAAAAATTTGGAACATTTCAGGAATGCACGTTTGTTCGAGTTATGTTCCCGTCGAGCAGCCCTACGAACAATTTGGGCGAAACGTTCATAAAACAAAATTCCTACGTGCGAATTCGACGAAACTGGGGCACAGTCCCTAATTTTAGTCCCTTAAACTCTGGAAAAAATTTTGGAACATTTCGGGACTGCATATTTGTTCGAGTTATGTTCCTGTCGAGCAGTTATGCGTATCATTTGGGCGAAACGTTCATAAAACATAATTACTGCGCGCGAATTCGACGAAACTAGTGAACAGTCCCTAATTTTAGTCCCTTAAACTGTGGACAAAAATTTGGAACATTTTAGGACTGCACATTTGTTCGAGTTATGGTCTAGTCGAGCAGCTCTGCGTATCATTTGCGCAAAACGTTGATAAAACAAAATTCCTCTGGGAGAATTCGACGAAACTGGGGCACAGTCACTTATTTTAGACCCTTAAACTGTGGAAAAAATTTGGAACATTTCTGGACTGCATGTTTGTTCGAGTTATGTTCCCGTCGAGCAGCTCTACGATTAATTTGTGCGAAACGTTCATAAAACAAAATTCCTGCGCGCGAATTCGTCGAAGCTGGGGCACAGTCCCTAATTTTAGTCCCTTAAACTGTGGAAAAAAATTTGGAACATTTCAGGACTGCACGTTTGTTCGAGTTATGTTCCCGTCGAGTAGCTCTACGTGCAATTTGGGCGAAACGTTCATAAAACAAAATTCCTGCGCGCGAATTCGACGAAACTGGGGCTCAGTCCCTAATTTTAGTCCCTTAAACTGGGGAAAATTTTTAGGAACATTTCGGGACTGCACATTTGTTCGAGTTATGTTCCCGTCGAGCAGCTCTACGAACAATTTGGTCGAAACGTTGATAAAACAAAATTCCTGCGCGCGAATTCGACGAAGCTGGGGCACAGTCCCTAATTTTAGTCCCTTAAACTGTGGACAAAAATTTGGAACATTTCAGGACCGCACGTTTGTTCGAGTTATGTTCCCGTCGAGCAGCTCTACGAGCAATTTGGGCGAAACGTTCATAAAACAAAATTCCTATGCGCAAATTCGAAGAAACTGGGGCACAGTCCCTAATTTTAGTCCCTTAAACTGGGGAAATTTTTTTGGAACATTTCGAGGCTGCACATTTGTTCGAGTTATGTTCTCGTCGAGCAGCTCTACGAACAATTTGGGTGAAACGTTCAAAAATCAAAAATTTGGAACGTTTTAGGACTGCACATTTGTTCGAGTTATGTTCCTGTCGAGTAGCTCTACGATTAATTTGTGCGAAACGTTCATAAAACAAAATTCCTGCGCGCGAATTCGACGAAACTGGGGCACAGTCCTTTATTTTAGTCCCTTAAACTGTGGACAAAAATTTGGAACATTTCAGGAATGCACGTTTGTTCGAGTTATGTTCCCGTCGAGCAGCCCTACGAACAATTTGGGCGAAACGTTCATAAAACAAAATTCCTACGTGCGAATTCGACGAAACTGGGGCACAGTCCCTAATTTTAGTCCCTTAAACTCTGGAAAAAATTTTGGAACATTTCGGGACTGCATATTTGTTCGAGTTATGTTCCTGTCGAGCAGTTATGCGTATCATTTGGGCGAAACGTTCATAAAACATAATTACTGCGCGCGAATTCGACGAAACTAGTGAACAGTCCCTAATTTTAGTCCCTTAAACTGTGGACAAAAATTTGGAACATTTTAGGACTGCACATTTGTTCGAGTTATGGTCTAGTCGAGCAGCTCTGCGTATCATTTCCGCAAAACGTTGATAAAACAAAATTCCTCTGGGAGAATTCGACGAAACTGGGGCACAGTCCCTTATTTTAGACCCTTAAACTGTGGAAAAAATTTGGAACATTTCTGGACTGCATGTTTGTTCGAGTTATGTTCCCGTCGAGCAGCTCTACGATTAATTTGTGCGAAACGTTCATAAAACAAAATTCCTGCGCGCGAATTCGTCGAAGCTGGGGCACAGTCCCTAATTTTAGTCCCTTAAACTGTGGACAAAAATTTGGAACATTTCAGGACTGCACGTTTGTTCGAGTTATGTTCCCGTCGAGTAGCTCTACGTGCAATTTGGGCGAAACGTTCATAAAACAAAATTCCTACGCGCGAATTCGAAGAAACTGGGGCACAGTCCCTAATTTTAGTCCCTTAAACTGTGGAAAAATTTTTTGAACATTTCGGGGCTGCACATTTGTTCGAGTTATGTTCCCGTCGAGCAGCACTACGAACAATTTGGCCGAAACGTTCATAAAACAAAATTCCTGCGCGCGAATTCGACGAAACTGGGGCACAGTCCCTTATTTTAGTCCTTTAAACTGTGGACAAAAATTTGGAACATTTCAGGAATGCACGTTTGTTCGAGTTATGTTCCCGTCGAGCAGCCCTATGAACAATTTGGGCGAAACGTTCATAAAACAAAATTCCTGCGCGCGAATTCGACGAAACTGGGGCACAGTCCCTAATTTTAGTCCCTTAAACTGGGGAAAATTTTTTGGAACATTTCGGGACTGCACATTTGTTCGAGTTATGTTCCCGTCGAGCAGCTCTACGAACAATTTGGTCGAAACGTTGATAAAACAAAATTCCTGCGCGCGAATTCGACGAAGCTGGGGCACAGTCCCTAATTTTAGTCCCTTAAACTGTGGACAAAAATTTGGAACATTTCAGGACCGCACGTTTGTTCGAGTTATGTTCCCGTCGAGCAGCTCTACGAGCAAATTGGGCGAAACGTTCATAAAACAAAATTCCTACGCGCGAATTCGAAGAAACTGGGGCACAGTCCTTAATTTTAGTCCCTTAAACTGGGGAAAATTTTTTGGAACATTTCGAGGCTGCACATTTGTTCGAGTTATGTTCCCGTCGAGCAGCTCTACGAACAATTTGGGTGAAACGTTCAAAAAACAAAAATTTGGAACGTTTTAGGACTGCACATTTGTTCGAGTTATGTTCCTGTCGAGTAGCTCTACGATTAATTTGTGCGAAACGTTCATAAAACAAAATTCCTGCGCGCGAATTCGACGAAACTGGGGCACAGTCCCTTATTTTAGTCCCTTAAACCGTGGACAAAAATTTGGAATATTTCAGGAATGCACGTTTGTTCGAGTTATGTTCCCGTCGAGCAGCCCTACGAACAATTTGGGCGAAATGTTCATAAAACAAAATTTCTACGTGCGAATTCGACGAAACTGGGGCACAGTCCCTAATTTTAGTCCCTTAAACTCTGGAAAAAAATTTGGAACATTTCGGGACTGCATATTTGTTCGAGTTATGTTCCTGTCGAGCAGTTATGCGTATCATTTGGGCGAAACGTTCATAAAACATAATTACTGCGCGCGAATTCGACGAAACTAGGGAACAGTCCCTAATTTTAGTCCCTTAAACTGTGGACAAAAATTTGGAACATTTTAGGACTGCACATTTGTTCGAGTTATGGTCCAGTCGAGCAGCTCTGCGTATCATTTGCGCGAAACGTTGATAAAACAAAATTGCGCGAATTCGGCGAAACTGGGGCACAGTCCCTTATTTTAGACCCTTAAACTGTGGAAAAATTTGGAACATTTCAGGACTGCACGTTTGTTCGAGTTATGTTCCCGTCGAGCAGCTCTACGATTAATTTGTGCGAAACGTTCATAAAACAAAATTCCTGCGCGCGAATTCGTCGAAGCTGGGGCACAGTCCCTAATTTTAGTCCCTTAAACTGGGGAAAATTTTTTGGAACATTTCGGGGCTGCACATTTGTTCGAGTTATGTTCCCGTCGAGCAGCTCTACGAACAATTTGGTCGAAACGTTCATAAAACAAAATTCCTGCGCGCGAATTCGACGAAACTGGGGCACAGTCCCTTATTTTAGTCCCTTAAACTGTGGACAAAAATTTGGAACATTTCAGGAATGCACGTTTGTTCGAGTTATGTTCCCGTCGAGCAGCCCTACGAACAATTTGGGCGAAACGTTCATAAAACAAAATTCCTGCGCGCGAATTCGACGAAACTGGGGCACAGTCCCTAATTTTAGTCCCTTAAACTGGGGAAAATTTTTTGGAACATTTCGGGACTGCACATTTGTTCGAGTTAGGTTCCCGTCGAGCAGCTCTACGAACAATTTGGTCGAAACGTTCATAAAACAAAATTCCTGCGCGCGAATTCGACGAAGCTGGGGCACAGTCCCTAATTTTAGTCCCTTAAACTGTGGACAAAAATTTGGAACATTTCAGGACCGCACGTTTGTTCGAGTTATGTTCCCGTCGAGCAGCTCTACGAGCAAATTGGGCGAAACGTTCATAAAACAAAATTCCTACGCGCGAATTCGAAGAAACTGGGGCACAGTCCCTAATTTTAGTCCCTTAAACTGGGGAAATTTTTTTGGAACATTTCGGGGCTGCACATTTGTTCGAGTTATGTTCCCGTCGACCAGCTCTACGAACAATTTTGGTGAAACGTTCAAAAAACAAAAATTTGGAACGTTTTAGGACTGCACATTTGTTCGAGTTATGTTCCTGTCGAGTAGCTCTACGATTAATTTGTGCGAAACGTTCATAAAACAAAATTCCTGCGCGCGAATTCGACGAAACTGGGGCACAGACCCTTATTTTAGTCCCTTAAACCGTGGACAAAAATTTGGAACATTTCAGGAATGCACGTTTGTTCGAGTTATGTTCCCGTCGAGCAGCCCTACGAACAATTTGGGCAAAATGTTCATAAAACAAAATTCCTACGTGCGAATTCGACGAAACTGGGGCACAGTCCCTAATTTTAGTCCCTTAAACTCTGAAAAAAATTTTGGAACATTTCGGGACTGCATATTTGTTCGAGTTATATTCCTGTCGAGCAGTTATGCGTATCATTTGGGCGAAAAGATCATAAAACATAATTACTGCGCGCGAATTCGACGAAACTAGGGAACAGTCCCTAATTTTAGTCCCTTAAACTGTGGACAAAAATTTGGAACATTTTAGGACTGCACATTTGTTCGACTTATGGTCCAGTCGAGCAGCTCTGCGTATCATTTGCGCGAAACGTTGATAAAACAAAATTCCTCTGCGCGAATTCGACGAAACTGGGGCACAGTCCCTTATTTTAGACCCTTAAACTGTGGAAAAAATTTGGAACATTTCAGGACTGCACGTTTGTTCGAGTTATGTTCCCGTCGAGCAGCTCTACGATTAATTTGTGCGAAACGTTCATAAAAAAAAATTCCTGCGCGCGAATTCGTCGAAGCTGGGGCACAGTCCCTAATTTTAGTCCCTTAAACTGGGGAAAAATTTTTGGAACATTTCGGGGCTGCACATTTGTTCGAGTTATGTTCCCGTCGAGCAGCTCTACGAACAATTTGGTCGAAACGTTCATAAAACAAAATTCCTGCGCGCGAATTCGACGAAACTGGGGCACAGTCCCTTATTTTAGTCCCTTAAACTGTGGACAAAAATTTGGAACATTTCAGGAATGCACGTTTGTTCGAGTTATGTTCCCGTCGAGCAGCCCTACGAACAATTTGGGCGAAACGTTCATAAAACAAAATTCCTGCGCGCGAATTCGACGAAACTGGGGCACAGTCCCTAATTTTAGTCCCTTAAACTGGGGAAAATTTTTTGGAACATTTCGGGACTGCACATTTGTTCGAGTTATGTTCCCGTCGAGCATCTCTACGAACAATTTGGTCGAAACGTTCATAAAACAAAATTCCTGGGCGCGAATTCGACGAAGTTGGGGCACAGTCCCTAATTTTAGTTCCTTAAACTGTGGACAAAAATTTGGAACATTTCAGGACCGCACGTTTGTTCGAGTTATGTTCCCGTCGAGCAGCTCTACGAGCAAATTGGGCGAAACGTTCATAAAACAAAATTCCTACGCGCGAATTCGAAGAAACTGGGGCACAGTCCCTAATTTTAGTCCCTTAAACTGGGGAAAATTTTTTGGAACATTTCGGGGCTGCACATTTGTTCGAGTTATGTTCCCGTCGACCAGCTCTACGAACAATTTGGGTGAAACGTTCAAAAAACAAAAATTTGGAACGTTTTAGGACTGCACATTTGTTCGAGTTATGTTCCTGTCGAGTAGCTCTACGATTAATTTGTGCGAAACGTTCATAAAACAAAATTCCTGCGCGCGAATTCGACGAAACTGGGGCACAAACCCTTATTTTAGTCCCTTAAACCGTGGACAAAAATTTGGAACATTTCAGGAATGCACGTTTGTTCGAGTTATGTTCCCGTCGAGCAGCCCTACGAACAATTTGGGCAAAATGTTCATAAAACAAAATTCCTACGTGCGAATTCGACGAAACTGGGGCACAGTCCCTAATTTTAGTCCCTTAAACTCTGGAAAAAATTTTGGAACATTTCGGGACTGCATATTTGTTCGAGTTATATTCCTGTCGAGCAGTTATGCGTATCATTTGGGCGAAAAGATCATAAAACATAATTACTGCGCGCGAATTCGACGAAACTAGGGAACAGTCCCTTATTTTAGACCCTTAAACTGTGGAAAAAATTTGGAACATTTCAGGACTGCACGTTTGTTCGAGTTATGTTCCCGTCGAGCAGCTCTACGCTTAATTTGTGCGAAACGTTCATAAAACAAAATTCCTGCGCGCGAATTCGTCGAAGCCGGGGCAGAGTTCCTAATTTTAGTCCCTTAAACTGTGGACAAAAATTTGGAACATTTCAGGACCGCACGTTTGTTCGAGTTATGTTCCCGTCGAGCAGCTCTACGAGCAATTTGGTCGAAACGTTCATAAATCAAAATTCCTGCGCGCGAATTCGACGAAACTGGGGCACAGTCCCTTATTTTAGTCCCTTAAACTGTGGACAAAAATTTGGAACATTTCAGGAATGCACGTTTGTTCGAGTTATGTTCCCGTCGAGCAGCCCTACGAACAATTTGGGCGAAACGTTCATAAAACAAAATTCCTGCGCGCGAATTCGACGAAACTGGGGCACAGTCCCTAATTTTAGTCCCTTAAACTGGGGAAAATTTTTTGGAACATTTCGGGACTGCACATTTGTTCGAGTTATGTTCCCGTCGACCAGCTCTACGAACAATTTGGGTGAAACGTTCAAAAATCAAAAATTTGGAACGTTTTAGGACTGCACATTTGTTCGAGTTATGTTCCTGTCGAGTAGCTCTACGATTAATTTGTGCGAAACGTTCATAAAACAAAATTCCTGCGCGCGAATTCGACGAAACTGGGGCACAGTCCCTTATTTTAGTCCCTTAAACCGTGGACAAAAATTTGGAACATTTCAGGAATGCACGTTTGTTCGAGTTATGTTCCCGTCGAGCAGCCCTACGAACAATTTGGGCGAAATGTTCATAAAACAAAATTCCTACGTGCGAATTCGACGAAACTGGGGCACAGTCCCTAATTTTAGTCCCTTAAACTCTGGAAAAAATTTTGGAACATTTCGGGACTGCATATTTGTTCGAGTTATGTTCCTGTCGAGCAGTTATGCGTATCATTTGGGCGAAACGATCATAAAACATAATTACTGCGCGCGAATTCGACGAAACTAGGGAACAGTCCCTAATTTTAGTCCCTTAAACTGTGGACAAAAATTTGGAACATTTTAGGACTGCACATTTGTTCGACTTATGGTCCAGTCGAGCAGCTCTGCGTATCATTTGCGCGAAACGTTGATTAACAAAATTCCTCTGCGCGAATTCGACGAAACTGGGGCACAGTCCCTTATTTTAGACCCTTAAACTGTGGAAAAAATTTGGAACATTTCAGGACTGCACGTTTGTTCGAGTTATGTTCCCGTCGAGCAGCTCTACGATTAATTTGTGCGAAACGTTCATAAAACAAAATTCCTGCGCGCGAATTCGTCGAAGCCGGGGCAGAGTTCCTAATTTTAGTCCCTTAAACTGTGGACAAAAATTTGGAACATTTCAGGACCGCACGTTTGTTCGAGTTATGTTCCCGTCGAGCAGCTCTACGAGCAATTTGGTCGAAACGTTCATAAAACAAAATTCCTGCGCGCGAATTCGACGAAACTGGGGCACAGTCCCTTATTTTAGTCCCTTAAACTGTGGACAAAAATTTGGAACATTTCAGGAATGCACGTTTGTTCGAGTTATGTTCCCGTCGAGCAGCCCTACGAACAATTTGGGCGAAACGTTCATAAAACAAAATTCCTGCGCGCGAATTCGACGAAACTGGGGCACAGTCCCTAATTTTAGTCCCTTAAACTGGGGAAAATTTTTTGGAACATTTCGGGACTGCACATTTGTTCGAGTTATGTTCCCGTCGACCAGCTCTACGAACAATTTGGGTGAAACGTTCAAAAAACAAAAATTTGGAACGTTTTAGGACTGCACATTTGTTCGAGTTATGTTCCTGTCGAGTAGCTCTACGATTAATTTGTGCGAAACGTTCATAAAACAAAATTCCTGCGCGCGAATTCGACGAAACTGGGGCACAGTCCCTTATTTTAGTCCCTTAAACCGTGGACAAAAATTTGGAACATTTCAGGAATGCACGTTTGTTCGAGTTATGTTCCCGTCGAGCAGCCCTACGAACAATTTGGGCGAAATGTTCATAAAACAAAATTCCTACGTGCGAATTCGACGAAACTGGGGCACAGTCCCTAATTTTAGTCCCTTAAACTCTGGAAAAAATTTTGGAACATTTCGGGACTGCATATTTGTTCGAGTTATGTTCCTGTCGAGCAGTTATGCGTATCATTTGGGCGAAACGATCATAAAACATAATTACTGCGCGCGAATTCGACGAAACTAGGGAACAGTCCCTAATTTTAGTCCCTTAAACTGTGGACAAAAATTTGGAACATTTTAGGACTGCACATTTGTTCGACTTATGGTCCAGTCGAGCAGCTCTGCGTATCATTTGCGCGAAACGTTGATAAACAAAATTCCTCTGCGCGAATTCGACGAAACTGGGGCACAGTCCCTTATTTTAGACCCTTAAACTGTGGAAAAAATTTGGAACATTTCAGGACTGCACGTTTGTTCGAGTTATGTTCCCGTCGAGCAGCTCTACGCTTAATTTGTGCGAAACGTTCATAAAACAAAATTCCTGCGCGCGAATTCGTCGAAGCCGGGGCAGAGTTCCTAATTTTAGTCCCTTAAACTGTGGACAAAAATTTGGAACATTTCAGGACCGCACGTTTGTTCGAGTTATGTTCCCGTCGAGCAGCTCTACGAGCAATTTGGTCGAAACGTTCATAAAACAAAATTCCTGCGCGCGAATTCGACGAAACTGGGGCACAGTCCCTTATTTTAGTCCCTTAAACTGTGGACAAAAATTTGGAACATTTCAGGAATGCACGTTTGTTCGAGTTATGTTCCCGTCGAGCAGCCCTACGAACAATTTGGGCGAAACGTTCATAAAACAAAATTCCTGCGCGCGAATTCGACGAAACTGGGGCACAGTCCCTAATTTTAGTCCCTTATACTGGGGAAAATTTTTTGGAACATTTCGGGACTGCACATTTGTTCGAGTTATGTTCCCGTCGACCAGCTCTACGAACAATTTGGGTGAAACGTTCAAAAAACAAAAATTTGGAACGTTTTAGGACTGCACATTTGTTCGAGTTATGTTCCTGTCGAGTAGCTCTACGATTAATTTGTGCGAAACGTTCATAAAACAAAATTCCTGCGCGCGAATTTGACGAAACTGGGGCACAGTCCCTTATTTTAGTCCCTTAAACCGTGGACAAAAATTTGGAACATTTCAGGAATGCACGTTTGTTCGAGTTATGTTCCCGTCGAGCAGCCCTACGAACAATTTGGGCGAAATGTTCATAAAACAAAATTCCTACGTGCGAATTCGACGAAACTGGGGCACAGTCCCTAATTTTAGTCCCTTAAACTCTGGAAAAAATTTTGGAACATTTCGGGACTGCATATTTGTTCGAGTTATGTTCCTGTCGAGCAGTTATGCGTATCATTTGGGCGAAACGATCATAAAACATAATTACTGCGCGCGAATTCGACGAAACTAGGGAACAGTCCCTAATTTTAGTCCCTTAAACTGTGGACAAAAATTTGGAACATTTTAGGACTGCACATTTGTTCGACTTATGGTCCAGTCGAGCAGCTCTGCGTATCATTTGCGCGAAACGTTGATAAACAAAATTCCTCTGCGCGAATTCGACGAAACTGGGGCACAGTCCCTTATTTTAGACCCTTAAACTGTGGAAAAAATTTGGAACATTTCAGGACTGCACGTTTGTTCGAGTTATGTTCCCGTCGAGCAGCTCTACGCTTAATTTGTGCGAAACGTTCATAAAACAAAATTCCTGCGCGCGAATTCGTCGAAGCCGGGGCAGAGTTCCTAATTTTAGTCCCTTAAACTGTGGACAAAAATTTGGAACATTTCAGGACCTCACGTTTGTTCGAGTTATGTTCCCGTCGAGCAGCTCTACGAGCAATTTGGTCGAAACGTTCATAAAACAAAATTCCTGCGCGCGAATTCGACGAAACTGGGGCACAGTCCCTTATTTTAGTCCCTTAAACTGTGGACAAAAATTTGGAACATTTCAGGAATGCACGTTTGTTCGAGTTATGTTCCCGTCGAGCAGCCCTACGAACAATTTGGGCGAAACGTTCATAAAACAAAATTCCTGCGCGCGAATTCGACGAAACTGGGGCACAGTCCCTAATTTTAGTCCCTTAAACTGGGGAAAATTTTTTGGAACATTTCGGGACTGCACATTTGTTCGAGTTATGTTCCCGTCGACCAGCTCTACGAACAATTTGGGTGAAACGTTCAAAAAACAAAAATTTGGAACGTTTTAGGACTGCACATTTGTTCGAGTTATGTTCCTGTCGAGTAGCTCTACGATTAATTTGTGCGAAACGTTCATAAAACAAAATTCCTGCGCGCGAATTCGACGAAACTGGGGCACAGTCCCTTATTTTAGTCCCTTAAACCGTGGACAAAAATTTGGAACATTTCAGGAATGCACGTTTGTTCGAGTTATGTTCCCGTCGAGCAGCCCTACGAACAATTTGGGCGAAATGTTCATAAAACAAAATTCCTACGTGCGAATTCGACGAAACTGGGGCACAGTCCCTAATTTTAGTCCCTTAAACTCTGGAAAAAATTTTGGAACATTTCGGGACTGCATATTTGTTCGAGTTATGTTCCTGTCGAGCAGTTATGCGTATCATTTGGGCGAAACGATCATAAAACATAATTACTGCGCGCGAATTCGACGAAACTAGGGAACAGTCCCTAATTTTAGTCCCTTAAACTGTGGACAAAAATTTGGAACATTTTAGGACTGCACATTTGTTCGACTTATGGTCCAGTCGAGCAGCTCTGCGTATCATTTGCGCGAAACGTTGATAAACAAAATTCCTCTGCGCGAATTCGACGAAACTGGGGCACAGTCCCTTATTTTAGACCCTTAAACTGTGGAAAAAATTTGGAACATTTCAGGACTGCACGTTTGTTCGAGTTATGTTCCCGTCGAGCAGCTCTACGCTTAATTTGTGCGAAACGTTCATAAAACAAAATTCCTGCGCGCGAATTCGTCGAAGCCGGGGCAGAGTTCCTAATTTTAGTCCCTTAAACTGTGGACAAAAATTTGGAACATTTCAGGACCGCACGTTTGTTCGAGTTATGTTCCCGTCGAGCAGCTCTACGAGCAATTTGGTCGAAACGTTCATAAAACAAAATTCCTGCGCGCGAATTCGACGAAACTGGGGCACAGTCCCTTATTTTAGTCCCTTAAACTGTGGACAAAAATTTGGAACATTTCAGGAATGCACGTTTGTTCGAGTTATGTTCCCGTCGAGCAGCCCTACGAACAATTTGGGCGAAACGTTCATAAAACAAAATTCCTGCGCGCGAATTCGACGAAACTGGGGCACAGTCCCTAATTTTAGTCCCTTAAACTGGGGAAAATTTTTTGGAACATTTCGGGACTGCACATTTGTTCGAGTTATGTTCCCGTCGACCAGCTCTACGAACAATTTGGGTGAAACGTTCAAAAAACAAAAATTTGGAACGTTTTAGGACTGCACATTTGTTCGAGTTATGTTCCTGTCGAGTAGCTCTACGATTAATTTGTGCGAAACGTTCATAAAACAAAATTCCTGCGCGCGAATTCGACGAAACTGGGGCACAGTCCCTTATTTTAGTCCCTTAAACCGTGGACAAAAATTTGGAACATTTCAGGAATGCACGTTTGTTCGAGTTATGTTCCCGTCGAGCAGCCCTACGAACAATTTGGGCGAAATGTTCATAAAACAAAATTCCTACGTGCGAATTCGACGAAACTGGGGCACAGTCCCTAATTTTAGTCCCTTAAACTCTGGAAAAAATTTTGGAACATTTCGGGACTGCATATTTGTTCGAGTTATGTTCCTGTCGAGCAGTTATGCGTATCATTTGGGCGAAACGATCATAAAACATAATTACTGCGCGCGAATTCGACGAAACTAGGGAACAGTCCCTAATTTTAGTCCCTTAAACTGTGGACAAAAATTTGGAACATTTTAGGACTGCACATTTGTTCGACTTATGGTCCAGTCGAGCAGCTCTGCGTATCATTTGCGCGAAACGTTGATAAACAAAATTCCTCTGCGCGAATTCGACGAAACTGGGGCACAGTCCCTTATTTTAGACCCTTAAACTGTGGAAAAAATTTGGAACATTTCAGGACTGCACGTTTGTTCGAGTTATGTTCCCGTCGAGCAGCTCTACGCTTAATTTGTGCGAAACGTTCATAAAACAAAATTCCTGCGCGCGAATTCGTCGAAGCCGGGGCAGAGTTCCTAATTTTAGTCCCTTAAACTGTGGACAAAAATTTGGAACATTTCAGGACCGCACGTTTGTTCGAGTTATGTTCCCGTCGAGCAGCTCTACGAGCAATTTGGTCGAAACGTTCATAAAACAAAATTCCTGCGCGCGAATTCGACGAAACTGGGGCACAGTCCCTTATTTTAGTCCCTTAAACTGTGGACAAAAATTTGGAACATTTCAGGAATGCACGTTTGTTCGAGTTATGTTCCCGTCGAGCAGCCCTACGAACAATTTGGGCGAAACGTTCATAAAACAAAATTCCTGCGCGCGAATTCGACGAAACTGGGGCACAGTCCCTAATTTTAGTCCCTTATACTGGGGAAAATTTTTTGGAACATTTCGGGACTGCACATTTGTTCGAGTTATGTTCCCGTCGACCAGCTCTACGAACAATTTGGGTGAAACGTTCAAAAAACAAAAATTTGGAACGTTTTAGGACTGCACATTTGTTCGAGTTATGTTCCTGTCGAGTAGCTCTACGATTAATTTGTGCGAAACGTTCATAAAACAAAATTCCTGCGCGCGAATTCGACGAAACTGGGGCACAGTCCCTTATTTTAGTCCCTTAAACCGTGGACAAAAATTTGGAACATTTCAGGAATGCACGTTTGTTCGAGTTATGTTCCCGTCGAGCAGCCCTACGAACAATTTGGGCGAAATGTTCATAAAACAAAATTCCTACGTGCGAATTCGACGAAACTGGGGCACAGTCCCTAATTTTAGTCCCTTAAACTCTGGAAAAAATTTTGGAACATTTCGGGACTGCATATTTGTTCGAGTTATGTTCCTGTCGAGCAGTTATGCGTATCATTTGGGCGAAACGATCATAAAACATAATTACTGCGCGCGAATTCGACGAAACTAGGGAACAGTCCCTAATTTTAGTCCCTTAAACTGTGGACAAAAATTTGGAACATTTTAGGACTGCACATTTGTTCGACTTATGGTCCAGTCGAGCAGCTCTGCGTATCATTTGCGCGAAACGTTGATAAACAAAATTCCTCTGCGCGAATTCGACGAAACTGGGGCACAGTCCCTTATTTTAGACCCTTAAACTGTGGAAAAAATTTGGAACATTTCAGGACTGCACGTTTGTTCGAGTTATGTTCCCGTCGAGCAGCTCTACGCTTAATTTGTGCGAAACGTTCATAAAACAAAATTCCTGCGCGCGAATTCGTCGAAGCCGGGGCAGAGTTCCTAATTTTAGTCCCTTAAACTGTGGACAAAAATTTGGAACATTTCAGGACCGCACGTTTGTTCGAGTTATGTTCCCGTCGAGCAGCTCTACGAGCAATTTGGTCGAAACGTTCATAAAACAAAATTCCTGCGCGCGAATTCGACGAAACTGGGGCACAGTCCCTTATTTTAGTCCCTTAAACTGTGGACAAAAATTTGGAACATTTCAGGAATGCACGTTTGTTCGAGTTATGTTCCCGTCGAGCAGCCCTACGAACAATTTGGGCGAAACGTTCATAAAACAAAATTCCTGCGCGCGAATTCGACGAAACTGGGGCACAGTCCCTAATTTTAGTCCCTTATACTGGGGAAAATTTTTTGGAACATTTCGGGACTGCACATTTGTTCGAGTTATGTTCCCGTCGACCAGCTCTACGAACAATTTGGGTGAAACGTTCAAAAAACAAAAATTTGGAACGTTTTAGGACTGCACATTTGTTCGAGTTATGTTCCTGTCGAGTAGCTCTACGATTAATTTGTGCGAAACGTTCATAAAACAAAATTCCTGCGCGCGAATTCGACGAAACTGGGGCACAGTCCCTTATTTTAGTCCCTTAAACCGTGGACAAAAATTTGGAACATTTCAGGAATGCACGTTTGTTCGAGTTATGTTCCCGTCGAGCAGCCCTACGAACAATTTGGGCGAAATGTTCATAAAACAAAATTCCTACGTGCGAATTCGACGAAACTGGGGCACAGTCCCTAATTTTAGTCCCTTAAACTCTGGAAAAAATTTTGGAACATTTCGGGACTGCATATTTGTTCGAGTTATGTTCCTGTCGAGCAGTTATGCGTATCATTTGGGCGAAACGATCATAAAACATAATTACTGCGCGCGAATTCGACGAAACTAGGGAACAGTCCCTAATTTTAGTCCCTTAAACTGTGGACAAAAATTTGGAACATTTTAGGACTGCACATTTGTTCGACTTATGGTCCAGTCGAGCAGCTCTGCGTATCATTTGCGCGAAACGTTGATAAACAAAATTCCTCTGCGCGAATTCGACGAAACTGGGGCACAGTCCCTTATTTTAGACCCTTAAACTGTGGAAAAAATTTGGAACATTTCAGGACTGCACGTTTGTTCGAGTTATGTTCCCGTCGAGCAGCTCTACGCTTAATTTGTGCGAAACGTTCATAAAACAAAATTCCTGCGCGCGAATTCGTCGAAGCCGGGGCAGAGTTCCTAATTTTAGTCCCTTAAACTGTGGACAAAAATTTGGAACATTTCAGGACCGCACGTTTGTTCGAGTTATGTTCCCGTCGAGCAGCTCTACGAGCAATTTGGTCGAAACGTTCATAAAACAAAATTCCTGCGCGCGAATTCGACGAAACTGGGGCACAGTCCCTTATTTTAGTCCCTTAAACTGTGGACAAAAATTTGGAACATTTCAGGAATGCACGTTTGTTCGAGTTATGTTCCCGTCGAGCAGCCCTACGAACAATTTGGGCGAAATGTTCATAAAACAAAATTCCTGCGCGCGAATTCGACGAAACTGGGGCACAGTCCCTAATTTTAGTCCCTTAAACTGGGGAAAATTTTTTGGAACATTTCGGGACTGCACATTTGTTCGAGTTATGTTCCCGTCGACCAGCTCTACGAACAATTTGGGTGAAACGTTCAAAAAACAAAAATTTGGAACGTTTTAGGACTGCACATTTGTTCGAGTTATGTTCCTGTCGAGTAGCTCTACGATTAATTTGTGCGAAACGTTCATAAAACAAAATTCCTGCGCGCGAATTCGACGAAACTGGGGCACAGTCCCTTATTTTAGTCCCTTAAACCGTGGACAAAAATTTGGAACATTTCAGGAATGCACGTTTGTTCGAGTTATGTTCCCGTCGAGCAGCCCTACGAACAATTTGGGCGAAATGTTCATAAAACAAAATTCCTACGTGCGAATTCGACGAAACTGGGGCACAGTCCCTAATTTTAGTCCCTTAAACTCTGGAAAAAATTTTGGAACATTTCGGGACTGCATATTTGTTCGAGTTATGTTCCTGTCGAGCAGTTATGCGTATCATTTGGGCGAAACGATCATAAAACATAATTACTGCGCGCGAATTCGACGAAACTAGGGAACAGTCCCTAATTTTAGTCCCTTAAACTGTGGACAAAAATTTGGAACATTTTAGGACTGCACATTTGTTCGACTTATGGTCCAGTCGAGCAGCTCTGCGTATCATTTGCGCGAAACGTTGATAAACAAAATTCCTCTGCGCGAATTCGACGAAACTGGGGCACAGTCCCTTATTTTAGACCCTTAAACTGTGGAAAAAATTTGGAACATTTCAGGACTGCACGTTTGTTCGAGTTATGTTCCCGTCGAGCAGCTCTACGCTTAATTTGTGCGAAACGTTCATAAAACAAAATTCCTGCGCGCGAATTCGTCGAAGCCGGGGCAGAGTTCCTAATTTTAGTCCCTTAAACTGTGGACAAAAATTTGGAACATTTCAGGACCGCACGTTTGTTCGAGTTATGTTCCCGTCGAGCAGCTCTACGAGCAATTTGGTCGAAACGTTCATAAAACAAAATTCCTGCGCGCGAATTCGACGAAACTGGGGCACAGTCCCTTATTTTAGTCCCTTAAACTGTGGACAAAAATTTGGAACATTTCAGGAATGCACGTTTGTTCGAGTTATGTTCCCGTCGAGCAGCCCTACGAACAATTTGGGCGAAACGTTCATAAAACAAAATTCCTGCGCGCGAATTCGACGAAACTGGGGCACAGTCCCTAATTTTAGTCCCTTAAACTGGGGAAAATTTTTTGGAACATTTCGGGACTGCACATTTGTTCGAGTTATGTTCCCGTCGACCAGCTCTACGAACAATTTGGGTGAAACGTTCAAAAAACAAAAATTTGGAACGTTTTAGGACTGCACATTTGTTCGAGTTATGTTCCTGTCGAGTAGCTCTACGATTAATTTGTGCGAAACGTTCATAAAACAAAATTCCTGCGCGCGAATTCGACGAAACTGGGGCACAGTCCCTTATTTTAGTCCCTTAAACCGTGGACAAAAATTTGGAACATTTCAGGAATGCACGTTTGTTCGAGTTATGTTCCCGTCGAGCAGCCCTACGAACAATTTGGGCGAAATGTTCATAAAACAAAATTCCTACGTGCGAATTCGACGAAACTGGGGCACAGTCCCTAATTTTAGTCCCTTAAACTCTGGAAAAAATTTTGGAACATTTCGGGACTGCATATTTGTTCGAGTTATGTTCCTGTCGAGCAGTTATGCGTATCATTTGGGCGAAACGATCATAAAACATAATTACTGCGCGCGAATTCGACGAAACTAGGGAACAGTCCCTAATTTTAGTCCCTTAAACTGTGGACAAAAATTTGGAACATTTTAGGACTGCACATTTGTTCGACTTATGGTCCAGTCGAGCAGCTCTGCGTATCATTTGCGCGAAACGTTGATAAACAAAATTCCTCTGCGCGAATTCGACGAAACTGGGGCACAGTCCCTTATTTTAGACCCTTAAACTGTGGAAAAAATTTGGAACATTTCAGGACTGCACGTTTGTTCGAGTTATGTTCCCGTCGAGCAGCTCTACGCTTAATTTGTGCGAAACGTTCATAAAACAAAATTCCTGCGCGCGAATTCGTCGAAGCCGGGGCAGAGTTCCTAATTTTAGTCCCTTAAACTGTGGACAAAAATTTGGAACATTTCAGGACCGCACGTTTGTTCGAGTTATGTTCCCGTCGAGCAGCTCTACGAGCAATTTGGTCGAAACGTTCATAAAACAAAATTCCTGCGCGCGAATTCGACGAAACTGGGGCACAGTCCCTTATTTTAGTCCCTTAAACTGTGGACAAAAATTTGGAACATTTCAGGAATGCACGTTTGTTCGAGTTATGTTCCCGTCGAGCAGCCCTACGAACAATTTGGGCGAAACGTTCATAAAACAAAATTCCTGCGCGCGAATTCGACGAAACTGGGGCACAGTCCCTAATTTTAGTCCCTTAAACTGGGGAAAATTTTTTGGAACATTTCGGGACTGCACATTTGTTCGAGTTATGTTCCCGTCGACCAGCTCTACGAACAATTTGGGTGAAACGTTCAAAAAACAAAAAATTTGGAACGTTTTAGGACTGCACATTTGTTCGAGTTATGTTCCTGTCGAGTAGCTCTACGATTAATTTGTGCGAAACGTTCATAAAACAAAATTCCTGCGCGCGGAATTCGACGAAACTGGGGCACAGTCCCTTATTTTAGTCCCTTAAACCGTGGACAAAAATTTGGAACATTTCAGGAATGCACGTTTGTTCGAGTTATTTCCCGTCGAGCAGCCCTACGAACAATTTGGGCGAAATGTTCATAAAACAAAATTCCTACGTGCGAATTCGACGAAACTGGGGCACAGTCCCTAATTTTAGTCCCTTAAACTCTGGAAAAAATTTTGGAACATTTCGGGACTGCATATTTGTTCGAGTTATGTTCCTGTCGAGCAGTTATGCGTATCATTTGGGCGAAACGATCATAAAACATAATTACTGCGCGCGAATTCGACGAAACTAGGGAACAGTCCCTAATTTTAGTCCCTTAAACTGTGGACAAAAATTTGGAACATTTTAGGACTGCACATTTGTTCGACTTATGGTCCAGTCGAGCAGCTCTGCGTATCATTTGCGCGAAACGTTGATAAACAAAATTCCTCTGCGCGAATTCGACGAAACTGGGGCACAGTCCCTTATTTTAGACCCTTAAACTGTGGAAAAAATTTGGAACATTTCAGGACTGCACGTTTGTTCGAGTTATGTTCCCGTCGAGCAGCTCTACGATTAATTTGTGCGAAACGTTCATAAAACAAAATTCCTGCGCGCGAATTCGTCGAAGCCGGGGCAGAGTTCCTAATTTTAGTCCCTTAAACTGTGGACAAAAATTTGGAACATTTCAGGACCGCACGTTTGTTCGAGTTATGTTCCCGTCGAGCAGCTCTACGAGCAATTTGGTCGAAACGTTCATAAAACAAAATTCCTGCGCGCGAATTCGACGAAACTGGGGCACAGTCCCTTATTTTAGTCCCTTAAACTGTGGACAAAAATTTGGAACATTTCAGGAATGCACGTTTGTTCGAGTTATGTTCCCGTCGAGCAGCCCTACGAACAATTTGGGCGAAACGTTCATAAAACAAAATTCCTGCGCGCGAATTCGACGAAACTGGGGCACAGTCCCTAATTTTAGTCCCTTAAACTGGGGAAAATTTTTTGGAACATTTCGGGACTGCACATTTGTTCGAGTTATGTTCCCGTCGACCAGCTCTACGAACAATTTGGGTGAAACGTTCAAAAAACAAAAATTTGGAACGTTTTAGGACTGCACATTTGTTCGAGTTATGTTCCTGTCGAGTAGCTCTACGATTAATTTGTGCGAAACGTTCATAAAACAAAATTCCTGCGCGCGAATTCGACGAAACTGGGGCACAGTCCCTTATTTTAGTCCCTTAAACCGTGGACAAAATTTGGAACATTTCAGGAATGCACGTTTGTTCGAGTTATGTTCCCGTCGAGCAGCCCTACGAACAATTTGGGCGAAATGTTCATAAAACAAAATTCCTACGTGCGAATTCGACGAAACTGGGGCACAGTCCCTAATTTTAGTCCCTTAAACTCTGGAAAAAATTTTGGAACATTTCGGGACTGCATATTTGTTCGAGTTATGTTCCTGTCGAGCAGTTATGCGTATCATTTGGGCGAAACGATCATAAAACATAATTACTAGCGCGCGAATTCGACGAAACTAGGGAACAGTCCCTAATTTTAGTCCCTTAAACTGTGGACAAAAATTTGGAACATTTTAGGACTGCACATTTGTTCGACTTATGGTCCAGTCGAGCAGCTCTGCGTATCATTTGCGCGAAACGTTGATAAAACAAAATTCCTCTGCCGCGAATTCGACGAAACTGGGGCACAGTCCCTTAATTTTAGACCCTTAAACTGTGGAAAAAATTTGGAACATTTCAGGACTGCACGTTTGTTCGAGTTATGTTCCCGTCGAGCAGCTCTACGATTAATTTGTGCGAAACGTTCATAAAACAAAATTCCTGCGCGCGAATTCGTCGAAGCCGGGGCAGAGTTCCTAATTTTAGTCCCTTAAACTGTGGACAAAAATTTGGAACATTTCAGGACCGCACGTTTGTTCGAGTTATGTTCCCGTCGAGCAGCTCTTACGAGCAATTTGGTCGAAACGTTCATAAAACAAAATTCCTGCGCGCGAATTCGACGAAACTGGGGCACAGTCCTTATTTTAGTCCCTTAAACTGTGGACAAAAATTTGGAACATTTCAGGAATGCACGTTTGTTCGAGTTATGTTCCCGTCGAGCAGCCCTACGAACAATTTGGGCGAAACGTTCATAAAACAAAATTCCTGCGCGCGAATTCGACGAAACTGGGGCACAGTCCCTAATTTTAGTCCCTTAAACTGGGGAAAATTTTTTGGAACATTTCGGGACTGCACATTTGTTCGAGTTATGTTCCCGTCGACCAGCTCTACGAACAATTTGGGTGAAACGTTCAAAAAACAAAAATTTGGAACGTTTTAGGACTGCACATTTGTTCGAGTTATGTTCCTGTCGAGTAGCTCTACGATTAATTTGTGCGAAACGTTCATAAAACAAAATTCCTGCGCGCGAATTCGACGAAACTGGGGCACAGTCCCTTATTTTAGTCCCTTAAACCGTGGACAAAAATTTGGAACATTTCAGGAATGCACGTTTGTTCGAGTTATGTTCCCGTCGAGCAGCCCTACGAACAATTTGGGCGAAATGTTCATAAAACAAAATTCCTACGTGCGAATTCGACGAAACTGGGGCACAGTCCCTAATTTTAGTCCCTTAAACTCTGGAAAAAATTTTGGGAACATTTCGGACTGCATATTTGTTCGAGTTAT